>NC_142942.1:51430291-51480291 GCF_046866305.1 Octopus bimaculoides
ATTAAGACAGACAAGATTTTGATTTCCATGTCCTACTGCTGCTGCATTCCAAGGTAAAGAACAGCTTGTTAACTTACATATATTTGACAGTTTTTTCTTTGTTTATTTATTATTGTTTTTTTTTTCTTTTCTTATAAATACTATTTCAATATTTATTTCAAAAAGCTGCATGGGAAGAGAAAGAGCTGTTGCAATCTAAGAGAGCGTGTATTGTACGACTGATGTAAAGCATACAACGCTAATACACAAGTCATTTCACAACTGAGCCACTGAATACCTCAACTACTTTTTCAATTGATCCCCACCCAATAAATAACTGGTATTTGAACTAACACACTTCACTGAACCAAGGAGGAGAATTGAAAATTGATTCTAACAGTTTTTGAACTCAAACCAGGTAATTAGTATAGTTCATTACTTTCTACATAAACTTGTAAATGAGTAAGACAATAACATTATTATACACACACAAACATATAAGTGTGTGTGTGTGTGTATTGTAAGGAATTAGAAATAATGGTACACCCCCCCCCCCACACACACATGTGAAAAGTGGAATAAGCCACTCACTATAAGTAAGGTGACGTCAGCCAGTATCGCGAGAATACATAGAGTATGAGAGTACATGTAGACTGTGTTGAGAGTCGTGTCTGTGCTGATATAGTAATTATACTGTGATAACGAGTGGATGTTATAACAATCCGACCTTTTGAGGATAATAACACTGTATGACTGGGTGTCGTACAGTGCCAGATAGAACCATTCTATCGACGACTTTGGAATATAACAATGTCTGTCAGAGCGACAACCGTTGTACCAAGATGGATGCAACATTGGCAAAGACTGCTTTACAGCAATAGTGACAAGGATAAACCAATTCACGTGGAGTTAATAGAAACTCTTAAGCGGATTAAAACAACTCACAGCTGAAACCGGCTCTCGCTCTGTAGTACAAATGTCTTGTTTTCATAAGTTTTGAATTAAAATCTTCCATCGAACCTTAGTAACAATTTATGTTCCTAACACTAGTTGGATGATAACTGAGTTATTTTATTAAATTCTTTGTTATATTTGATATAATTGAAAGAAACACGGAGCATCTCAAAATAAATACGGTAACAAAAGGGTTAAAAGAGGATAATGATGAAAACACAAGTTCTCTCATATTTCCTACACACCCTCAGAAGGCTGACTTCTGTTGTCTTAAGTGGTACAATAATATAGAAGATTATACTTCTGTTGGTATCAGAAACTAGAATTGTTAGAGAAGTGCTGCCTCTTTTATTTGACAAAAGTTGCATTTTCTGTACACACAGCTACTCACACCCTGTTACTTTATTGCTACTGGTTTTATCAGCTCAGGAGAAAACGAAACGAAAGGCTATCTATTTGGCACTAAGCTGCAAACTTGTCCAAAATAAAATTATACTTCAATTATGACTTAAATAATATTCATTTCATAAGAATGAGATAAATAAGACCATCAGAAATAGAGCACAATCAAGTTTTCACTTCTTGAAGACTACATAAGGAAAACGGGCAAATAGTGAAAATATCCACTTTATCAGCACAAAAAGAAAAGTAAAAGAAAGAGAAAGGAAAATCATGAAGAGAAAAAAGAGAAACAAAGAAAGAAGAAAGGGTGTGTTAAAGAAATACTGTGTAACACACCTACAATGTCTATTGTTGTGGCTGATAGTGATGACTTCACCATTGTTTAATGAAAAAAGAAGTCAACATTACTGAAGATAACCATCAACCCTGAGAAATTTGAAGGCTAAAATAAGAAGCAAAACCAGACTTGTCCTATTAACCAAATCTTGAATGAAAAAAAGAAGAAAAAATGCTTGTTTTTTTTTTCTTCCATTCTTTCCTTTTTGCATCTCTTTTTCTTTCTTCCAGTTGGTGAGAATGGGGAAGATCTGTTAAAGTTATATTTAAAACTTTGCATACTTCTTCTCAGTCCCCCACCCAAAAAAAAACACTACCATCAACATCACCTCAATTCTACCTATCTATTTATTTCACAACACTACCCTGCTTCTTCACAATTTCTCCTCCATTCCACAATGCTGATCCACTTGTTCAAAATTCTATCCCCATCTACGACAATTCTAATCCTATTTATTTCTCCTTACCAACAACCTAATCTGTTTTATCGAGATTCCATCTCTACATCATAATAACTTATCAACCTCTTTTACAATTCTATCCATTTCTCCACATCACAACCCTTTCCTTTTCACAACACTCTCTCCTTAATTTTTAAACTGAAACAGGACGCCTTATTTCCTTTTCCCTCCACTGCTAAATAATTTCCTTCCAAAATCCAACTCTTGAACTGGATATTTTTATTGACTAATAGATTTTTTTTTAAAGTCATTCAAACATCCTCCAACTCAATTAAAATCTCCTTTGAATGAATTCTTCCATGCAATTTTATATTAGGAAATATTGTTCATTGGAAACTTTCCTTACCAATCAGTCAATCAATCATTCAATCCAAAGAAAAAAATACATCAAAAATCAACAATCCTTGTACTCAACACTGTAATAATTATCAGTTTAAATAGCTTCACCCATCACTTCATTATATTAAAACCTGCAGCTATTCAAGTTTCTAGCTGATAGATCCCATTTCAATCTATAACTACCCCCAGAGGCAATGAATTTATTATTAGTTCTCTACGATGTGGTGCAATGCGTAAAGATGTACAAAAAAAAAGGGGGAAAAAATTAAAAGTCTAATATTGGTTAGATCTAATTATCTTTCAACAATTTACATCTTGAAATCCAATATTTTCACCATACTAAGACAACCAACAATGGAGCTTCTACACAGTTGCTCAACTAGTTAAAGATAGCGGCTTAGTTTCCCTAAAAGCAAACCTTACTCCAGTGGTCCTCAATTCAATATTTGTTGAACAGATAGGTTTTTTTTTATTTCAAAAGCCTAGGGTCTATGGGATAATTGATTTAAATAAAAAGGGGGATCTTTTAGTGGTGAAAAGGTTAGGGACTGCTGTCCTACTATCCTAGTGTCTGAATGAAGAAAGAGAAAATACATTGGGTAAGACAACCTATGTTTGATCAAAAACAGACAGGATGGTCATGGTTGGAACATCGGTAATCATAGTTTTGCTCAATAAGGCAGACTTGGAGTTGAATAACAACAAAGATACTCAGAATTGTCAACAAGCCAGAAAGTAGCTGATGGTACTAGATATTATCAGCTGCTGTTATTGTTTAACCCTAAGTCAAGCTTGATCAAGTAAACCTATGATCAAAGCTGTTCTGGCCATGACCACTCTGTCTTAATAGGGGAGGGGTCTAAAAGGAATGTATTATCTAAGGAGCTCTTCCTTGTTCAGGAGAGTGAGATGGGATTCGAGAGAGATTTGGGTGCTATTCCAAGAATGGTAAGCAACTGCATACAGGCACTGAATGAGTAAATATATGACCAAGGACATTCCAACCACAACCATCTTGCTTTTTTTTTTTAATGGTACTGTGTTTAGAAGTTTGCTTCCCAATCACATGGTTCCAGGTTCAGTCCTGTTGTGTGGCACCTTGGGAAAATGTCGTCTACTACAGCCTTGGACCAACCAAAGCGTTGTGAGTGGATCTGATATACACAAACTGAAAGAAGCACATTGTATTTATGTGTGTACATGTAAATTGTGTGTGTTTGTCCCCCATCACAGCTTGACAACCAGTACTGGTTTGTTTAAACCTCTGTAACATAGCAGTTTGGCAAAAGAGACCAATAAAATAAGTATCAGGGTTGATTTGTTTGACTAAACTCTTTAAAGTGGTGCCCCAGCATGGCCACAGTCTGAAGCAAGGAAGTGGTAAAAAGCATGCATAGTGTATTCGGGATTACATGATACAATGCATCCTTCCATCTTTTTATGTTGGCGGTTTTATAATTTGAGATAACTGCCTTCTATTTCTAGCAAGGAAAGTGACTGTGTAGTTACTTCCTCGTTATCTCAGTCATTAATTATATAAAAAGAAGGATAACTAAAGTAAAACAAAAAAAAAATTACTAACGAAAATCTAACATAAATACATTTGATGTTATATAAAATAAAACATTGATTTATCACATTTCTTCAAAGAAAATGGTCGCCGTAAGCTAAACAAGTAGGGGAAGTCAACCTCAATTGGGGAAAGGAAAAAGAAAAAAGATACTTCTCACATGGATGACCTTTCAGAAAGAAAAAAAAAACTTATGTATTAGAGAGATAATGTAAGCAAATAATTGGCACTTTAATAATTCAGAACAATGGGGATTTCCTTCTGGGATACAAGGGGTCTTTCCAGTAAGGAGAGAGAGCGAGCGGGAGAAAAGGAGAGTGTATAGTTTAAATGACAACAGTGGATTGTTAAATATAATAGTACACATGTAGTGGAAAGCTTATCATTATCATCACATGGTCTCTTTGCTCTAGATATCTTCTGCCTTACCAACCCAACTGAATCAATCTTCATTAAGAAGCCAGTAAGTAACCCTTGAAAAATTGACTAAAACACTGTTGTTGCTTTATATACAGTGACAGATATTAATGGTTCACAGGGACTTTAACTTGAAGGTCAACAACTCAGGAAGTGAGACAAGGCATTTTGTCCCATGCTCAAATGATTCTGCCAATCTGAAGGATAAACTAAGACAAGATGAGTCATATTTGTGTTATACATAAAGGCACAACACAAAGATTGTGGTAATGTTTGAATTTATGATCAATATCCAAAAACCAATATTCTATCACTTTAGCCTCACATCTACCATTGTCCCACGAAGTCTGAAAATCTTTGGAATCAAATGCAAAAGAATGGGCTATTGCACACCAGCCATCACAGCCATTTTTGATGAGAGCAAGTGTCCAAAAACATGACAGCACACTGAGAGAACAAGCAAGCTTTGTCCTGAATATGAACAGACATAACTTTTTTACACTCAGAGAGAGGGGAAGGGATTGAAAGCTAACAAATGAGTCGATTTTATAGCGCTGTTTAAAAAGACAAATTGCTCTTACTCTGTAGTCCCTATTTCAATATCAGCTAGATGTGATTAGCTGTTTGTGGCACACTGCATGGTACAGATAATTAATAAAAACGACCCCTGACACCCAGCAGAGCATCATTATACAAGCCTCCAAATTATCTCCTCAGCACCAACACCATTATAGATTTCTTATACAGATGGAAAGTCATGCAGAGGATAAACACTTGATTATATTGATCATAGTATTCAACTAGTATTTATTTTATTGACCCCAGGAAGAATTAAATACAAAGCTAACCCCAGTATTATTTGAACTCAGAACATGACTGCATGCCATTTTGCCTGCTTCTCCATTAAATTACCCAACCCACTGCTCCACCATATCTCTAATATAGTTTACAATGTACATTTTACATACACTGGCATCAGACCATTTCACTTTAAATATTTTACAACAAACTGTGAGTTATTTTGATTTGTTTGTTTACGTTGTCGTTGTTGTTGGATGCCTTTATTGTTTAAAGCCATTTTTTTAATTAAAAAATCCAATTAACCTCTCACCTTAGATCTCTATATAAGCAAATATAAAAGTACAGAAAATGCAAACAACCCACAGTTAATTAACAATGAACTGACTCCTCATTTAACTTTCTTGATATAGAAGAAATGAACCAAGTTGTAATGTAAGAAAGAAACTATGTTGAACTAAATAGACTCCAGAATGTATTTTCAAGAATATTATTTACCACCAGTGTACCAGTTTTGTAACTCCCACTCTACCACAACTCGTGTTGACTCATAAAGAAACAAAGAAACAAATCAAATAAAAATATCCTAAGATATAAAATTTTACATAGAAAATAGAGGAAATGGGAAGTTGTGGTCTTAATACTTTTTAGAAAAGTATTAGTGATATCAAGGAAACTGAAAAAAATTCCAGCTGAGATCCAATCTTTAATATCAATATTTCATACACACATACACACAGCTGAAATAAAAATGCATACAAAGGCGCAGGCATGGTTGTGTGGTAAGAAGTTTGCTTCCCAACCACATGATTCTGGGTTCAGTACCACTGCGCAGTATCTTGGGCAAGTGTTCTCTACTATAGCATTGGGCCAACCAAAGCCTTGTGAGTGGATTTGGTAAACAGAAATTGAAAGAAGCCCATTGTATATAGATATGGGGGTACCCCCCCCCCCCTGCTTGATAACTGGTGTTGGCATATTTATGTCCCCATAGTGGTGTGGCAAAAGAGACCAATACAATAAATAACAGACTTAAAAAGAAATAAGTACTAGGCTCAATTCATTCAGCTTAAAATCCTTCATGGCTGCAGTCTAATGACTGAAACAAGTAAAAAAGAGAAGACTTATGGGGTTGAGTTCACCTTGGCAGAGAACCACAAAATACCAAACTTGAACGCTTTACCCCTTTAGCATTTAAACTGGCCAAACCTGACCCAACCTGCCTCTTACACCTACCCTACAATGCTCCGATCAAGTGGTTTTATGCAAAAGAGACAGATAGAATAAGTTTCCTGGATTTAAAAGGTAAGTACAAGAGTCGATTTATTCAACTAAAAACTCTTCAGGGCGGAACAAGTGAAAGATAAAAGAAAAAAGATCGAAATTTTCTTTGCAAAAAAAGTTAACAGCAACTCAGGGTTTTAATAATTAGTTACAAGCTACGAATGGATGGATGCCCTAAATAACACAACCATGGCGGGGTGGAGTGGGGCCATGAGAGAAGGTATAGATTTGAGAAAGAAGAGCAATGGCTGTTGTAAGGTATGAACTTTTGACATTGTAATCAACCATCCAGAACCTTAAACTGAACAGCTATTGTGCCAAGAAGGAAAAGTGTGTATGTGCTTGGGCGGGGTGTGGTGTGTTTCATATCCATTTGACCCCATCAACCAGCAGCTGCAACATCATTTCAAATCATTCAAGAAATTATTTCTTTGTGGATTGTTTATACTCTTTAGTAGCTGTCACTGGCTATTTTAAGAACAGTTTGTCTCATTAATGGGATTACTTTAAGTAGATTCTCTGCAAACATCAAACAACAACGAACATAATAAACACAGATTCTCCACTAACACCCCTATCGCCATCGTTGGCAGCGACGGCGACAACAGCGTTCATATTCATAAATGTCAGATTTTGCAGAAGTCAGTCAGGACTTAAAAAGCAAGTCAACATACTCAGGTCAGCAAGGGAAAGGAGGAGGGGAAAAAAGATTCCGGCCGAAATATCGAGCAGTGTGATGAAATATAGGGAACTGTGTGTCCTCGCTCCCTTGTCAGTTTTATGGTTTTACATCACTAAATTGTGAAATAGCAGTTAAGCTTCAGAAGTAGCAAGTGCCGGTTTGTAATGCTGATATCACCGTTCTGATTTGTTTGTAATCTTTAAAAAACCGTGTTTATGCAGCTGGAATTGTTTCTTAGCATCGACTGCTCATTAACTGTTCTCCGGCTTAGAATATTAAAGCAAGCAGTGACAAGTGTCTCAGTAATAAAACAAAGAAGAACCATAGACTTCGGAACGGGGTGGAAGAGAAATCCTCCTCGTGTGATCATGTGATGAAGAAAGGTGGTTGTGGGTGGTTAGAATGATTATACTTGGCTTGGATTGGTAAAATCGGTAGAGCGACTAACAAAATGCCTTTTCAAACCGACTTAATTACGTCTCTATATGTTCTGAGTTCAATTTCCGCCGAAGACGACTTTGCCTTTCATCTTTGCAGGGTCAAAAGAATAAGGAACCGATCAATTATACTCCCCCAAAATTTGTGATCATGTGCCTATGTTAGAAATCGATATTTAGCTTGAATTTTTGTAGGTTAACAATTTGACATGACATCAGCTGAAGTGCAACTTTCAAAAGATGACAGAATTAAGATAAAACAGAGATTGTGTGTGGAGGTATGATGAATGGGGGAGTTCGTTCCGAAAAGAAAAAAAGGAAACTGCTTTTAATAAAAGTAAAATAGGTGGTGAAAATCAGAAATGGATGAATAATGCAACGATGCTTATCAATTAAGATAACCTCTTGCATAAGAGTACCTCTACGCGGTCGTTCGACTAGCTAGAATTAGCAACTAAGTTTTCCTTAAATCTCATCCGACTATCTTTTAAAAAAATACTGATAAATGAAAAAGACTTTGGATAAGGTTGTTTGTGCTCTATGTATGTCACTAAAATATGGAAGAGATATAAGGACTCCGTTACTCAATGTCTTCCCTAGGGGTCCTTGGTGTCACGCAGTAGGACTGAACCTGGAACCATGTGGTTGGGAAGCTAGTTTCTTACCACATTGCCACTCCTGCACCTATTTGTTTGTTTACGTCTCAGCAATATAGTATCAGGCTTTAAGAAATAAGCAACTGGAATCGATTCGTTCGACTAAGCACTTCAAGATGATACTCCAGCATGACCGGAGTCCAATAACTGAAACAAGTAAAAAATATTCCAAGATGCCAATTGGATTATAACAAGACAAGACAAATTTAAAGCAAGTTATGTCAATATACTAAGCGAAGGTAAAGAATACGCACACTCGATGTTTAGGTTTAGGGTTACGCCGAAAACGGGTGGTGTGCGTATTCTTTACCTCCGTCAATATACTTTACACACAAGTTTATTCTAAAATCTTACATTTACCATAACACAGCAAATTTTTAAATGTCACTGGAGTCTAAATGTTTCCCGGGTTTAAACAGTAAAGAAGAAAATCTTGAGCTAAATTTTTTAAAGAAACTACTCTTATAGTTTGTTAAAAATATCCTAAGATATTTCCTTTCATGTAGTTGTATTAGAAAACTAATCTATCGATGACAAAAAAAAAAATGCAGACAATAGAAGTATTGACAAAAAAGCACGAGTTGGATTTTTATTTAACTGGGTCAATGAAAATAAAATTTCCTATGTAATACTTGCACTACTTAGAAAAAATGTTTTCTTTTACGACAACTACAACCTTTAAACAAATGGGATTTTTTTTTTAAATCACATTAGTGAATATATGTTAATGCAATTTTTTTAATTGTCTTAAACACACACATATTTAAAGTCCGTTTTCCCTGCTGTGTGTGGGTGTATCTAAGAATGTATGTATATATGTAGTGTATTACATTTCAGTGTAAATCCTTAAAATGAAACACCCATATAAATGAATTTGCCGTTTTGAATTCCATGTTTTGTGGAATTACCAAGGACGGAAATAATAAATGGTAGTGGAATCGAAAGATGTTAACATTATGTTAATGTCAGCATGTATAAAAGACGAATCGCAGTAGACGAGAGAAAACACTGCAAAAGATAAATAATAAAAGAGATAAAGAGAAACAACAGATAACGAGGAATGGGCCAAGGAAAAGATAAATTACAACTTTAAATTGTAATTTTTACCGTGTGCATGTGGGTTTTGGTGTATGTTTGGAAGGAAAGTTTGCTGAGCACCGCAAAATCAATGACTTTATCATTTTGCTGAAGAATTCTATTCCCGACAGTTAATTCAACGTATCCGACTCGGTATTACAATATTTTGAGCATTTACTAATTTTATATCTTACCTCTTTTCTAACGTCTCCGTAAATGAAAAACTTAATCCCAAAACTGTGAGTTACAAGATATAGTGGCGTGGGTGGCATAGGCGGGGGCCACAGGGTAGTTACCCAGGTTTTAAAAAAAAAATTCAAAAGAAATATAAAATAGTATAAATAAATTAGCGCCCCTCCACCCAGCAATTATTTGTTTTGCCCCATGAGCTGTCTTACCCACGCTACATGTCATGAGGATCTACTTGCGATGACAAGATAAGAGAAATTCTACGCCTTTTGTAAAATATATAAAAGTGTGAACTGAAAATGTATACTGAAAAAAATAAGTTCTTTTTTTTTTTTTAACAATCACAAAATGTTTGGGGGGGGGGGGTAATTTTTATCGATTAGTAATCGAACCGTAAAGCCAGACCGGTTTGTCTGAAACAACCGAAGTGACTAACTTAATTTAAATGTTATTAATAACAATATTTATCTTGACTGACAACAGCACTTAGTGTTTATATTAAATGATTAAAGAAGAGCACTAAAAGATAGGGATTGTTTGAAAGTACCACCAAAAGATTTCTGTAAGCATCTATTTATTGTATGTCGTTTACGTTAAGTGCTCGTCTCTATCTCTTCCCTCCAAGAAGCATCGCAGGCGTTGTTGCCTTTAGAATGCAGAGAATTAAAAGACACCACAAGGTATCCCCCATTCGACGTTATAACAATTCCGTCCGTCCACTGTCCTGCATTGGTATCTTTTTATTTTTTCATCAATCCCAAAAGTGCAAAAGCAAAGTTAACCTCAGCGGTATTTGAACTCTAAAAGATCATTATAATTTCGCATTTATATCTATATATATAAAAATGAGAACGTGTGTGTCTGTCTGTGTGTGTGTGTGTGAATCCCTAAAACTCGAGAACTACGCAACCAATTTCATTCAAATTTTACACATGCCTTACTTAGGGTTCCAGTTGTGTTTTAGTCAAAAAAATGTTTAACTTCTTGCAGAGTTCGAGCCCACGGCAACATAATCTCTTCCACTATTTAAGTATTACGTGTCAAAAGTGAAACAAAAACACTCATGTCAAATACTTTCACTTTAAAAATGAAACTATTCCACTAACTGAAACAATCACATTTCGATACTGTAATGACAGATACTTTCAGAGAAAGAGAGAGATGTTTATGTATACATATAGATGTATATGTACACGTTATTCCACTAACTGAAACAATCACATTTCGATACTGTAATGACAGATACTTTCAGAGAGAGAGAAAGAGAGAGATGTATATGTATACATATAGATGTATATGTACACGTTATTCCACTAACTGAAACAATCACATTTCGATACTGTAATGACAGATACTTTCAGAGAGAGAGAAAGAGAGATGTATATGTATACATATAGATGTATATGTACACGTATATGTATATATATATATATATATATATATATATATATATATATATATGCATACATGTATATGTATACATGTCTAGATGTATATATATATATATATATAGATGTACATGTAATATGTACACATATATACATGCATACAGATATCTATACGTATATACACCCATTAGTCATTTGTTTTCTTATCCAAAACTACGTCAAAAATACTGAACGGATCTTTATGAAATTTGGAAATTATATTCTATGCATAACGGCCATAACTCCCATGAAAATTCATATATTTTTAATGTTGATGAAATTTTAACCCGAACATAACAGATGAGCATTATTTGTAATTCAACGGTACAACAGTGTAAGACTACCCTTTCAGATATACTTACATTGTGATTTCTGCAACGTGGTGCATAAATTGTCAAGTAAATGAGACGCATCTTTGCCTCCACTGATTCACTTGCAAAGTGTTGAGTAAAATTATTTCGTTGCAGACCTCCTTTGAGTCTTTTTATTATCACTGCGACACACACAGTCCCCAGTTGGTAACATTGATTTCAAGGCCTTCCCAGATGAGAGACTGGCATTCCACTTAATGTCTATGTTCCATGCTGGCATGGATTGGAGAGTTATTAATGTAGAAATATGGTATCGTAGCTACTAACAGTTGAGGGTTGCGTAGTCTAGACGGCATTTTTAGATTTCATTATTCTCTTTAACCCGGGTATTTCTGCTAGTAATAAATAAAATGCTGATGAAAAGGTGTTAATACGTTAACTAATAATGTGAAGGTAACTATATACGTTTATATACCTGAAGCAGTTTGTGCATGTGTGTGTTGGTTTGAAGCAGGTTTTAATCTATTATTACTTACTTTTAGTGTTCCTGCTTCGACTAAGTCAAAACTTCAAATAACAGAATGAAATCTCAGCTTCAAATTACATAACACCCACACATCTTTCCATATATTTGCTCGGTCGGGGCTGACTACGTGAATATTGATTTCTAAACACTGGCAAAAAGGCCAGAGCACCGAATATTAGATCAATCTCGTTACTTTTAGTGGTACTTAACTTATTGATTCGTTGAATGGAGAAATGAAAATTCGATCCTGGCAAGATTTGAAATGAGACCGTAAAACAACGAAACTGAATACCACGAGACATTTTCTTTGCTGGTCGCCCACGCGATTTTGAAAGCCAATGCTCCGGTATACCTTCACAATGTAATAGTTTGGATAGAAGTCATAGAGACTTTAGTCTCTCTCTATCACCTTTCAACAGCATTTTTAATGAAGAGACATTAGAACAATTAACAACATAATGAAAAGGTTTATTTATGATGATGCTTGGTTTCGCAATACCTGTCATTCAGCTTAGCAGCCGCTGATTAATTTATAGTTGGTATTGGAAAGTTAAGGGCTTCCTTGATGACTGCCAGAGAAAGGTGTAAAAGTGCTTCGTGGAGGAGCGAGGTGTTGTCATGAAGGAGATCTGCGCTCAACTAAACTCGCTAAGAAAATGAGACTGCTTAAGTAAGAGTTTTACTACACATGCGCAACTCTAGGGGGTTCCGGTGGTGAAGTCCCCTGTGCATGCGCAGAATAGTACTTCTTCAATGGCGGCTATAATTTCACGCTACTACAACAACATTACTGTTAGATATATTTTTACTAACTTTCTCGGTTGGTGTGGAGATTTTGGGAAAACTACAAAAAATATCAAATTATGCAATGCATCGTAGAGGACAACTTCAAAATTCTTGAATTCCTAAGTCACGGAAACCCAAACTTTTTATCTTTTTATGCAACATGTGGCTATGCTAGATCACTGCCTAGTACTTTTATCTTAAAGCCTGTTGGTCTCTTTTGCCGAACCGCTAAATTACGGGGCATAAGCAAACCAACGTCAGTTTTCAAGCAGTGGTGGACACACGCAGTTTACTCTAAACGTTTTTGACAAAAGTTCGTATTTTAGAAGTTATTTCGTGTTAAAGTTGTCGTATTTGGGTAATTTCAACCAATCAACGATGTGTATTCGGTTGAAGAAAGCTACTGCTGTTTGCGATAGTAATCGAAGTAATCTCTTACTGAGATACCATTCCCCATTGTGTAACTCAGTGTTTCCAGTCACCTTTTATTTCCATGTATTCTCATTCCTCTACACTTGTTTGGTTAGAATGCTTGCAACTGAATTAAACTCTGATAAAGACACCTCAGGATCAGGTGAGGATTGAAACCAGGCACCAAGTGTGTGTGTGTGTTTTCATTGTTTGAAGTTGATTCAATAAACTACACTCCTGCCCTCATAAACTAAGGCCTTATTACATCTATTGAAATCTTTATTGCAATAACTGTAATTGAAAAGTTCATTTCATTCTCCACCTTAATATTAACAGCTTTGAAAGGAAAAAGAAAGAATGAAAGAGGTGTGATGTGTAACACACTAGAGGATCTTTAAAGCCTCTAAGTACCATAAAATAAATTATGTTCTGAATAAGAATGTCTTTCAGCAATACAGAAGTGTGCGGAGAAGAAGTAAACTTTTCTTAAAGCAAAATATTGAACAGAGTAGCCTAGTTCAATCCCCAATCAAACAAGTGAAAAATTAAGAAATATACCAGCCTTGACCTTTTCATCTTTTTACCAAATATTATTTAATTGGACGAACATTATCCAATGAATCCCTTCTATTAAAATAATCAAGTGCAATTTAAGGGAGATTTGACTGCTTTTTGTCTTCTAGCAAACATGGAGAGGTCCCTGCAGTCACTAAAGGTGACAGAGGACTTCCCCTTAATTGACCCCCTCCACTCACTGGCTCAGTAGAGGTTCCACCCACCCCTACCTATTTGGCTTGGTAGAAGTTCCTCTACTTGTTAGTTCAACAGAGGCTCCCTGCACTTGTCAGCTCAGCAGAGACTCCCTTAAATCATAAGACCCCACCCCCACCCCACCCGTACTTGTTGGTTAAGCAGAGATTCACACTACCACTCATCAGCTCAGCAAAAGTTTCCCTTCATACTCATCAGCTCAGTAGAGACCCCTTCCTCACTGGCTCGGCAGAAACTCCACTTAGCTTGGCAACAGCTAACCTGTCACAGACTCAGTAGAAGCTCTCTCTCTTGGCTCTAGCAAAGTTGGTAATTCTTACTGGTACTATAGAAACTAAGTTATTACCTGTATTTTCATTAAGCCACACTTCCTAACCATACAGAATCAATAAAATACAGTAAGAACATGAATAAAAGGTACAACATACAGCCACCATAGCTTAATTTATAGATCTGGCTCTTTGTTGATGTATTTATTACTGTTATAGAGTTTCTATATCACAAATACAGTACAGTGCCAGCTTGATCTATATTATTACTTCATCTATTGTTAAAGTTATAACATGATCCAACCAGCTTTATATGTAAATACACTATTATTACTCATATGAAAGAGTTCTTTAAATACAGTTACAGTCTGATCATCTCTTTTACTGCAAAAAGTAAAGGGACACACACATGTACATACATACACAAACACACACACACACACTCATCCAAGCAAATACACACGAACAAACGCTTATCTGCAAATACACACACACACACACACACACATAAATAAATACAGGCATGCGCAAAACACACATTGAGAAGTACAAACAGTATTTTCTTTTTTATTGACTTTGACAGGCATAGAAGAGAAACACTCATAATCTTTTTCAACCCAGCTCTGAACCCCTATTCATCCCACCCACAACACGACTGGTGGGAACTTATCTTCAAACCAGAGACTAGGCCGAAATATAGGCAGTTATCTTCAGACCAGAAACCTAGCACAAATATTAGCAACTGAGAGAACTCTGCTAGAGACACTCAAACATGCATAGTCTCACACACACGTGCATGTATACCCAAACACATGCCCAGTTCACCAGGTTATGTTTTCACTGCTATTTTATCTATCTAATTACTAGATATCAACCGCCACCTACCTAATTAACAAACATCAACCTACCTATCCATATATTTATATTAACAGTCATTGGTGCAGTCAAAGATGCATGCACCCCAAAATACTTCCAATCTGTTAAGGGGCACCAAGCTTATATCATGTAGTTAAGTAGGCGGCTGTTTGGGTTGCTTGTTATATATATATATATATATATATATATATATATATAAAATAGGGAACAGCTACTACTACTACTACTACTACTACTTATAGTAATTTCTTGACACAAGCATTTTTGACTCGATCACATAACAATATCCAGTTTCATGGTGTTTGCTTTCTCTTTCGCACATATTGCGTGTGTGTGTGTACATGTGCAGATGTGTAGAAATGAGAGAAAAATATGTAGTTTATGCAATTATTTGAAGCTGAGGTTTTATTCTGTTGCTACTCTAAGTTTCTTGTTACTATCATGTGTGTATGTATGTGTGTGTGCTTGTGCATGGTGGGGGAGAAATACAGACACATAGATATATATATTTATATACATATACAACAAGCCTCTTACAGTTTCCAGCCACCAAATCCACTCACGAGCTTTGATTGGCTGCGGGCTATAGTAGAAGACATTTGTCCAAGGTACCATGCAGTTGGGAAGCAAACTTCCGACCACACAGCCATGCCTGCACCCATTTGGATTTTTTTTTTAAGATTGCTGCATCAATAATGATTTATTTCCTGCTATATAGAGTTGGATTAGGTCTCAGCTCTAGTTGTGACAAAGCACTTTAACACTTCAAACATTTGAGTAATAATTGTAAAAAAGAACAGTAACAGATCACCGAAACTTTTTCTCCTCTCTCTCTCTCTCTCTCTCTCTCTCCTTCACTCACTCACAGATACACTCACACCTCCCTCCTAAAATCAATTATCAAGTGAGGTAAATAGCTTTAATAAATACAGGATGAAGAAAAAAATATAAACCTGAAACACGTTTTTTAATATTCTAAAAAGCACTCTTTACAAAATGAGTTAGCATTTACAGGATTCATTTCTCAGCTATTAAGTAAAATATTTTCTTTTTTTTTTTCTCTTCACAAAATAATCTAACTTTTACATCTGTATAAAAATATACACGAATATATATATATTTTTATACAGGTGAATATAGTAAAGTTCCAGTCAAGTACTGAAGTCAAAGGTATCAACTTACCTCCTCCACTTAAAATTGATGGCTTTGTGCCATAATTAAAAGAAATTATTATATGGTAAAAAGGAACGGTAGCATTACATCACTGAAGAATTAGTCGTTGCATTGACTTCTGATTCATGCCTGGAACCAATATCAGTTCATTCACTTTCCTATCCTTCCTTTATCCAACCAAACTTTAGACATTGTACAATGACAAATCAGGTTTAATTTTTGATATTCCTTAATGGCACATTATGAAGATATTGTAAGTGAGAAAGGTCAATCATCTCAACGAATCCCTAATCACCAGGTATTACTGAGCTTTTGTATGGTTGCCCAAACTGCTACACTAGAAATAGTAGCCAAATCTCCCTTAAATAACATGCCATTGTCCTATAAAGGAAAGGCACATTAGATAAGGTAACCTTGGAAACTCCTAAAAAATTATGTGATGATCATGGCTAGAATGCCTTAAGCATCAAACAACGCAGTCCTGAGTTCAATTTCAGTCAACAAGTGACAACCATGTGTATTCTAATCAAGTGAAACTAATTAATGAATTAAAATCAACAAGAATACATGTTCTTCTTGCAAGAAGGAGGAAATTAGTTTTAATGAATACTGAACATCAAATATTTCACGAAAATGAGCTCCATCTTTTGTCTTCTTTTGTGCAACAGATGAAATGGAGAGAGAGAGAGAGAGAGAGAGAGAAACGCATACTTCTTTTCTCACCAATATGATTGCCAACTTACTGGTCAGACGTGACTAAATTCTTGTACAAGATTCCCAATTGTAAAGAAAAGAAAAATATAACTAAAAGAAGAAAAATATAAAGAAAAAAAATTGTGACAATATTTGATGTGAACAGAGTTTACAAGTCCAAACATTGGTTTCTATTGACAGGACACAAAGTGCTGCTAGTGGTGGTGGTGGTGGTGGTGGTGGAGGAGGAATGCTGCAATGCTAAGATCTTAGTGGCTTGAAATGCACTACAGTGACTCGAAACATTGTATACGACCCAATGCCACAGAGATGTCACTCAGCACACTGCACATGCAACTGTGTGCTGCCATCTGTTGGCACACTAGAGAACTAGTCCGGAAACTCTTTTGATACCACCTCGTTGAAGCTTCAGTTTACTATATACATCCTTATGCCATCTACATTATGACTAGATGTTCTATATAGCATTATGGCTGTTCAACTATAGCAATCCAAAAACACTGCTTCAGTGATGATGACTTGTGAGGTCATGATCATCATCATCATCAGCATCATAGTAAGAAAAAAATCAATAGTAACAGTAATATTGACAAAGACTGGCAGTGGATTGGTAAAAACCATTGAAGTGTCAGAGAAAATGTCCTGTAGTAAAGGATTCTGAGTTCAAATCCTACCATAGTGAACTTTGCTTTTCATCCTTCAGAAGTCAATAAGGTAAAGTACCAGTGAAGTACTGGGATTGAATTAATTGAGTAACCTATCTCGAAATTGCTGATCTTGTGTCTAAATTAAGATGATGATGTAGTAGTAGTAGTAGTAGTAGTAGTAGTAGTAGTAGTCGCAGCAGCAGTATCTCCCATTTGTTGCTGATTCCCTACTCCTGACAGATGACACCTTTGTACTACTCAGGCGACAACCCTTCACCTGTTGGTGAGGGTTTTACGAGGTCAGAGTACAAATCCTACCTCAACCTCTTTTAGTCACCTTTTACAACACACAGAGGAAACATTGGGTTTATTCTTTGGCACGTCAGTCCCCACACAGCACCAAAGTAGCATGATGTGAAGCGTTCTGCTCAAGAACACAACATGCTGCCTGAACCAGGCATCATGAGGGAAACTCAAAAAAGTTCTTCTCATAATCTTAACAGAAATTTCTCTCAGATTTTTAGATAAAAAAAAGATACGATATTTTTCTATCTTTCCAAATCCTGCTGCATTTCACATGGAGTTTTTGGTCCTCCAAAGCCATCTCAGTGTATAAAGTCAACTTACCATTTTTGGTTGCAAATTTTGGTCTGAAAAGTTTGACTTGTATACTGGAAAATACAGCATATCGAAATGGAGAATATCATATAACTGTTAAGAGTAGGATTTAATTTGCAGCTTATATTAACAAATGTGGTCTCATAGGTGGAAGTAGGACACCAGGTGTGCACTACAAGATCAACTATTCACCTACTAGAAAACCTACTGCATGGCGTGGGCTGAACATTACTAAATAAACTTGACCTATATGTGAACCTCTGTGCACCAACAATGCCCAAACTAACAAATTTCACACTTTCCCCCTCACACATATGCACACACACTGAAAGTGAAATGTAATATGCATGGATTGATAGATTTATCCTGTTTGTACTGTAGAAGCAACAGTTTTAGTTATTTTTGTATATTTTTATGCTAACAATAGTTACAGCATGGGACATAGAGAATTAAAACACAAAAGTTACTTCAAAACAGAGTATGTGCATATATCTATATATATATATATATATATATAGGTACATATATGTGAGCCACTGTTGACATATAATCCAGTGCAAGCTGTGACATGGCTCAGTCATAGGCAATTAAAACCATCACTCCCATCAGGGAAGTCTGGTGAAGGGTAATGTTAGGAACCAAACAGAGCAATAAACAAGACCAGCAAAAAAGACAGGATGAATCCATATATGGTCAACAACAATCTAATGTCGGTACAGGGATTTAGAAATTCCAAGTTGCAGTCTACCATGCTATAAGACGAACAGGGGTCAGCCCTCATTAGTTTCCATTAAAGCCCTTCTCAAGAAGAAAATTACTCTGATGTAAAAGTCCATTGAGCAGCAAATAGTCTTGATAATTTGGAAATTTGAAGATCATGATGACCCCATCATGCCAGTACAGCAGACAGAGCGTATGAGGAGCTGCACAAGCCTTATCAAACTTAAGACCCCTAATATTTCTGTATTGGTTTTACTAACTTTCTATTTAAAAACAAAATAAGCAGAATAACGTTATTCAATACATTGAAACCTTATCTTTAGTTCAGCTGAATTTACAAACAATAGGAGAAGTACTCAATGCATGAAATAAAAAGTTTATAAATTTTTCTATTAGAAATAGAGTATATATGTAGGCATAAGTGTTGCTCTGTGGATGAAAAGCTTGCTTCCCAACCATGTGATCTGGGGTTCAATCCCACTGTGTGAAGCACCATAGATAAGTGTCTTCTACTGCAGCCCCAGGCTGACCAAAGCCTTGTGAGTGGATTTGGTAGATGGAAATTGAAAGAAGCTTGTTGTGTGCGTGTGTGTGTATTTACACCCTCGTCTAGACATAACGTGATGCTGTAAATGAGCATCGTCATCATCATTATAGAAGCAATGCTATTCGTTTCCAGTCTTCCATGAAAAATTTGCCTAGATATGAGAAAATATTGCTTTGCTTGGAAACTGGATGAGGGTTGGTGACAGGAAAGGTAGCCAGCAGCTAACTGTAGAAAATCTGCCTCAACATCTGACCCTTGCAGGTGTGGAAAAGCAAGCATTAAAAGCAGGGTTGTGGAACCTTCATCGGAGTCGGAAACAATTAAGGGGTAGCTGGAGTCGGAGTTGGTAAAACTCTGACTCTGATCCCGACTCACAATACCTTTATTATTTAATATAAACCAGTTCTAACATACAGGCCTCCGAGTCAAAGTTTTTTGTTTCGACTCCACAGCCCTGATTAAAAGGATGATGAGATAGATAGATGCATGTGAGTGTGTATGCGTGTGTTATATACACACACTCTTTAAAAACATTCAATACAGATATTGCTTTTCAATAGTACAGCACATGCCTTTCAACATTTCTTTTATCTTCTTATCAGCATATCCATTGCCTTTACGTAGAAGTCAGAAGGTTATTTTTTTTCTAAAGCCTATCACCACCTTTCATGTACACAGTTGTTCCATAATATTTCCGACCGTTGTGAATATCTGAATATCCAGGAATCCCCTTGGAGCAGGATGTGGACATACGGAATCATTGAGAATAGATTGCCATTGCCAATTCTTTCCAGCTTTAAATAAAGACAGTCTTGTTTGTGTTCAAGTATTGGCGGCATATAAATAAAGAAAACGGAAGATTTCTCAATAATGCCAGAATCTATTGATTGATTTTCTTTGTCAACAAAACACCATTTTCTCACAAAACCAGATAACACACTTCCATTAAAAAAATATCTTTTTTTTTTATTGTTTCTTTTTAAAAAAATTAGCCTTTTATAGAATAACTTCTACTCCACTCAATTTTGCTTTGATTATGCAAGAAATTAAAAATGAATGCTGTTTCATCTTTGTGGCAAAAGTAGCTATTGAATTTTTCATAGAATTCTTCCAGACATTTTTCTTGTGATCTGTTACTATGGTGACGGTTGCATCTGACCAAGTTTATTGGGTACCAGTCAGCTGACCAAATAGTTGATGGTTCATGTCAGCCATGTTATGCAATGCAGTCACCCAGCAAAACCTCTTTCAATATCCTGGGTCAACCAAACTGTGAGAGAGAGTGTTTATGTGTGTACGTTCACATGCATGTGTGTCTTCTATTTAAGGGATAGCAGGAGAACAATATATAAGAGATGAATGCTCTGTTAGCTAGTAATTCTAACTTCAAAAATTGGTCGGTTCTGCTGAGCTTATTTTGTTAAGTGCAGTAGATTAAATGGCATTTCTCCATAAGAATTAATAAATACAAGTGATCTGCAATGGTCCCAACGAAATCAAGCCAGTTACCATCAGGCCTCAGCAAGATTCTCTTTGTATTGACAGATTCTATAGGAATTGTTCAACATTATACCACTTCCCACTCTCTCCCTATATATATATATATATATATATATATATATATATATACATACATATATCTGTCTATCTTCACTCTTTGTCCCGTGTTGGATCTGTCTCTGTTCCTGAATCAGACTAACAGTCTAAAAGTCTAGACCATTTCCTCACAAGGGCTCCCCCCTTAACCCACAGCTACTCAATATAATGAGCTTTTACATATAAAGCAGACAAGGCCCCTCAATACTCAAGTCAACTCCCTCCACAACAACTCTCCCTCCTTCCTCTCTCCACACACACATTCACAAGTCCACAGCATCCAGTCCTCTCCACTCAGATGTATGCAATGTCACATATTTGACACAGGAATCATTTTTCTGTGAAAGGGAAGGAAGGAAGAAAAAAAAAAAAGACAGAGAAAAAACTTTAAATTAAACAAAACAGAGAGAGAGAGAGAGAAAGAAAAAATAGACAGGAAAAGTGAAAATGCAAGGAAGAAACAAAAAGAGCAAGATGGAAACAATGCCAGGAAGAGCATGGAAAAGAAGAGAAATAAAAAGATAAAGGAAATAAAGAAAAAATAGGAAGAGAGAGAGAGACTGTGTGAGTGTGTATGTAAGAAAGAATTATCTCTAATGAAGCCAGTTGTGAACCATTGCCACCACTACGGATCACAAATTATTATTCTATCTCCAGTATAACTAAGTTATAAAATATTTTACCCATTCCACACCAGGTTTCGTAATTAGGTCGTGCAATGTGTAATAAAACTTATCACAGAAAACAATTTAGAATTAGCATTTGAAAGCAATTTCCAAGGTCAACTTGCCATGTTAAGTAAGCCACTGTAAGTTGAAAGAACATACTGTCAGAGGAGAGGTCAGTCAGGATTTTTATCTTTTAAGTGAGGGATTTATATTATTTAAGAATCATATTTGGCATAAATTACAGTGCAGAGTGTGCTGTTGTTTGTTTTACAATATAGGTAACCTTCATTGTTGTTTATATAACAGAAGATTAACAACTAACTGTTTCAAGCCACTACAGATGACATTTGCAATGACAGAGCCACAGAGGAAGGAAGTTACAAAGTCAGAGGTGGGGAACTTTTAGTAATGGTAGGGATAAATTGCCAGTGCATGCAAGAACATGTGAAGACACATTCTGTACTTAGAAAATAACAAATTGTTAATTTTACATATTGAACGTTATACAATTTATATATTGCATTATGTGGAGGCGCAATGGCCCAGTGGTTAGGGCAGCGGACTCGCGGTCATAGGATCGCGGTTTCAATTCCCAGACTGGGCGTTGTGAGTGTTTATTGAGCGAAAACACCTAAAGCTCCACGAGGCTCCGGCAGGGATGGTGGCGAACCCTGCTGTACTCTTTCACCACAACTTTCTCTCACTCTTACTTCCTGTTTCTGTTGTGCCTGTAATTCAAAGGGTCAGCCTTGTCACACTCTGTGTCACGCTGAATATCCCCGAGAACTACATTAGGGCTACACGTGTCTGTGGAGTGCTCAGCCACTTGCACGTTAATTTCACGAGCAGGCTGTTCCGTTGATCGGATCAACTGGAACCCTCAACGTCGTAAGCGACAGAGTGCCAACAACAATTGCATTACATTTTTGGTCTTGGGGACTAAAGTATACTCGAGAAAAAAAAACAATAACTGGATGGTCATGACTGGAATGCTTTTGATCATAGGTCTGCTGGATCAAGCCTGTCCTAGGGTTAAACAATATGGTATGCAGTTCCACCTACAACAGAGATGTCCTAAGTGGATTACCTAGATTACCTGAGTAAACACAGCTCATAAATTGATCCTTGCATATCTTTACTAACCCTAATCCTAACAAATAAGCAAGTTATGTCTGTAACCAGATCAAATGCCATAAACAAGGAAGGAGAAGGAGAGGGAGGGAGACAGACAGACAGAGGGAGAGAGAGGCAGAGGGACAAAGAGGAAGAGAGAAAGAGAGAGATTCAAGCATAAGAAAAAAAGAAACCAGTTTTGGTTTGAGTAGAGAGTAGCAGACCTATGGCATATATGTAGAGTTGGTTATTGTTACTGTTTAGTCGCAGGAACCCAGGACAGCCCTGATTTAAGAAGACTTATGGCATGTGTTTTAGCCCCAGGATCTAAGGATAAACCTGATTTAAGCAGACCTACGGCATGTAGATAATCAGTTGTTGTTTAATCTCGGGTTAGCCTTGAGTGAGCTGAACTAAAGCATGTAAATAAATGATGATACATCAATGAGCAACCCACAGGAGCCAGTGAAGGGGCACTGGTATCAACCCCGTTTGTTGCTTTTTACATGCCACCAGCATGGGGAGCCAGTCAGGGGGCACTGGCATCGACCACATTCAGATGATGCTTCTTAAAAAAAAAAAGTTTAAGAAACACTGCTCTACATGTTCATTTGACCTGCTAGAGATAGCAGTCACATATCTCTGAATCCATACCCTACAGTCTTGGTTAAAACATAATTAAGCAGTTTACGATGGCAAGCTGGACAAAATGCTTAACAGCATTTCAAGAGGCTTTAGACTCTGAGTTCAAATGCCATCAAAGTTGATTTTGCCTTTCATTCTTTCGGGGTCAATGAAATAAGTAGCAGATGTGCACTGGAGTCGATATAATCAACTAGCACCCTCCCCAGATAATTTCAGATCTTGTGCCTATAGTAGAAACGAATATAATTGAGCAGTTCTTTAAAAGTACATTTCACTTTTTAATTTTTTATCTAATTTTACTTGGTTAGATTTGTTTCTTTTTTGGAAGTGGTACAGAAATTGGTCACAAACAGCAAAGGCAGTATAAAAGGTTACTAGAAATACAATTCAACTATATATATATATATATATATATATACTTTATTTAAAAGCAGCAGAAATATAACAAAAAAAACCGTTACTCTGAGTTTCACGTTCCCGTTCATCGTCCGATGAACGGGAACGTGAAACTCAGAGTAACGGTTTTTTTTGTTATATTTCTGCTGCTTTTAAATAAAGCATATTACTCTACCTCTGGTATTTGAGTACTCTTTTTTCCACCTTGTTGCACATTGCATGTGCTTACTCCGGTATATATATATATATATATATATATATAGTTGAATTGTAATATATATATAAACACACACACACACACACATATATACACACATGTGCACACATATATACACACACACATATACACACACACACACATATATATATATATACACACATATATACACGCACACACATTGCCTCTTCCCTCTTTCATTTATTTCTACTTGCTTGTTCCCTCTCTTTTTTTTATCGCTCATCCCTCCTCTCTGTCACTTCCTGTATGCTTAAAGTTTCACTTTCAGAAAATAATTAACTAATTTACTCATGTATAACATGAGATATTTAATGTGGCGGTCAAATCATAGAATAGTATTGCAAAACAAAAGATTGTAAAACAAGGAAGGAGGGGTGCAGAGTAAGAGGATAAAATACATTACTGATTTTTACAAAAAGTAGTAGGAGGGAGCACATTCTATTCACGATTGCATTGTGCTCAAGTAAATATAGTTTATTTCTTTTAAGCATATTAAGTTTAGTAATTTCAAGGTTTGCTCCAACATGGCCACAGCCTTAGGGCTGAAATGTATAAAAGAATCATTGAATATCTCGATTTTGCATGTCATGTCAACAAAGCTGTTACATATATACATTCAAACTTATCTGTGTGTATATGTGTGATATTTATCTACTTTTTAGCTTTAATAAACATTTCTAGGCTAAAATAATTCTAGCAACCACATGTTACATAAACTGGTTGAATTTTCATCTCAACAAACTTCTTGACACCATATAAAATGTGAACCACATGTTTTAAAACTCAAAACTTAACTATACCATCAGTAAAAAGAGGACACTTGCAAGTCAACAAAAGAATAACAATATTTGCTAGTAAGAGTAGCCAAATCTTCCTCAAATCACACTCTACAAATCTTAAAAAGAAACACTGAATTATGTGATACTAAATGGATTATCTTTACAAAATAGATTGGTAGAAAAACATACTGTAAAGTCTTTGAGCTTAGCTCTGCTGACTCAGGGTTGACATCAGCTTCAACAGCATATTCTTGTAGTTGTTGGTCATAAATCAGTGATGTACATATAGGGTGTATGGCATCATGGTTAAGGTGTTGTGTTCATAATCCTAAGGTCATTGGTTCGAGTCTTGGATCAGGCAGCATATTGTGCTTTTGAGCAAAGCATTTCATGCTGCTTTGGTCTGAGTACCAGCCTAATGCTGATGCAGCCCTTTCTCCCTTCAGGTGTCACATCCACAACGTTCCAATGAGTCGAGGGATGGAAGGGCCCAGAGAGTGTCTAAGTCCACTTATGATTACATTAGACATCTAAAACAATTTGTGAACATATGGGTCATACTACGAGGTCACACTCACCAGCAAGTGAAGGCCATGTTTTAAGGAGATTTCTTTCTTTCTTTTTTTTTTGTTTTTGTTTATGAAAGTGAAATTAAGTTCCCCCAATACATTTTGTAGTAGACGAGGTCTCTGGAGCGACAGACCATTCCTACATCACACACACTGCTGTTTATTAATAAGGTTCCTACATGACTCATCCTAAACACAACACTCACACACACACTTCATTCACGATCAAGTGCCAGCTTCAGGAAAGAACAAATAAAACAGAAAAACTGAAATCATGGCCGTTAGCAAAAATAGCGGAGAGGATTGGTTTGTTTGTGTTCTGGTTTTATTCTCCACCACCCTACCAACTCCTCCTCCAGTTTCTCAATCGTTTATTGCCACTTCATCTACAACAGACATAATTTCAGCAAAGCAATCAGTGAATGAACTCTAATATCGTGACTACTACAACACCCAACACTTTAATAATAACCAAGCTAGTATTTATAGAAGGTTAAGTTTGATGTTAACATGATTCGTGTAAAAAAGGGAAGTACAGTAATCCCTCGGCTATCGCGGGTGTTACATTCCAAGAGCCCTGCGATAGGAGAAAGCAGGTTTAATGCAGGTATCCATAGATTCTCTCAGTCAATTCCACCTCACAAGACATTGATCAGCATCAACAGAAAACACTTGTTCAAGATGCTGCACAGTGGGTGGGACTGAACCAAAAACCTGCGCCTATCCAAAAATAAATACGCAGTGAGGAAAACAAACTGCTTGTCAATGACTGATCGTTTTCATTTTCCAGGAAGATTAATTGATCATATAGATTGCAGTGCTTATCTCCTTGAATAGTAAATATAGATTTTTCTGTTAATTTTTAGAATATCAATTATATCTAAACGAAGACATAATATGATGCTTTAAATAGGGTATAAGAAGAAGAATAACATACATAAACAACTATTGAAACTATTGAGCTTGTATGCAATCAAACCTACATGCTGAAAATAGCAACCAAATCTCTGTCTCACACATTACTGTCTTTAAAAAAAAAACTTGTAGCACATTGTAATCCAAGATATACAAAAATAGGTAATATCTTGATATCTTCTGAGCGGATTTGATTAATAGAAACTGTGTGGAATCCCAACTGATGGATGGACAGATCTGACCCTTTAGCATTCAGGTTACTCAGTTAAATGTATTTATTGTTTATTCATTCACATTGTTTTAGTTAATCATGCATTATCTTGCAGCTTTGAGATTTCAATGATGTGGTTGTTTATTTTTAGAATGATATTGTAAGGTAGGTGTGAGAGGCTGGATATGGCCAGTTTGAAAATAAGATGGGTAGAATATTTGGGTTGGATATGGCCAGTTTAAATGCTAAAGGGTTAAATGTAAATGCAAGTATATATCTGGGTTTATAAGTTGGGTTGCACTGCCATTAGCAGACTGGGCAAGATGCTGCAAGGTTGACTTCGCCTTTCATCCTTTCATTTGAACACTGGAGTCAATATAACAGACTTGCCCCCTCCCTTAAAACTGCTGGCCTTGTCCCAATATTTGAAACCATTATTATTGTTGTTGAAGCTGCTGTTGTCCAGAATTATACTTTTCCAAGGCACACAGACTTCAAAACTACAGTATTTTTTTTCCAAATGGAAAATAAGTTTCAGTTTATTGCTGAAGTGGTTTAATTATAGAATACAGAAAATAACATTACTAGAATTACAAATTGACAAAAGAATTATGTCTATATGTATTTGTGAGTGTATGTGTATATATGACTATGCTACTGTTGTGTTATTGTTAGTCAAAATTTCAAGGAAGTGAATATTCTTTGCACAATGAATTTAGTATCCTAATGAGACGGGACAGATAGATAGATGGATAGAGAGAGAGAGATTTTTAAATTATGAGACTGCTACAATATTCCTTAAGTCTCAAATATATGAAAAAAAATAGTCACAAGTAACTATTTCCTGTTTTCATAAGAAAAATTATTAATAGATACAAAAATGGAGGTATGGGAAAATGCATTAAAACGATTTCAGGGCTTTATTTTGTTCCCTAAATTCTAAGATTTAATTTCTCTCTCTCTCTCTCTCTCTCTCTCTCTCACACACAAAATGTGTGCAAGTAATTTTCTTTGTGTTTCATTAGTAATTGTGAATGAATTTGTATAGAAACCTAAATTTATCTACAACAATTATAACTATTATTATAGTAATAATTTTAAAATCATCTCTGGCTAATTGTTGAGAGGACGTTAGTGTTGCCTTGACGGAGGTTTGCACTCTCTGAGTGCTTTTATTGTTGTTGTTATTATTATCAGCATTATCATTATTAAATAATTTTCAAATCAAACTTCAAACAGAATTTTTGACAGACTAAAAGTATATGTAAAGAATAAATATAAAAGAAGAAATGAAAAAATTTCATTTCAACATCGAAATCACTGAGTAACATATTTAACAAGAGCACTCGGAGAGTGCAAACCTCTGCCAAAGCAAAACAATGTCCTCTCAATGATTAGCTAGAGATGATTTTTAAAATGAGAATATCTGAAATAAACTTGACTGTTCTCACAAATGAGAATACTAAAAATGATCCTGACCGCTCTCAAAAATTAAGTAAAACAAAACGGAAAAATAATCTAGAAGCCTTGTCTGGTACCCGATCAATCCCAAAATCTAATCAGTTCATGCCAGTCATGAGGCCAAACATCCCTGAAAGTTTCATCTGAATCCATCCAGCGGTTCTTGAGATATCTTGTCCACAGACAAACAAACATAACTGAAAACGATACCTCCGCTTCCACGAAGGCGGAGATAATAAATAGATAAAAACAAATAAACAAACAGGTGAATTAAGTAGAAAAATGTTATCTAATAAACTTGTAGGTTTACTGGAAGAATGTCAATCAGTATTGAAGCAGTGGAAAAATAACCTTGTCATTCCAAATAAGGATTTATTCTGGAGAAACAAAGAAAAGAATTTTACAATTTCTCCTCTGTGTGTGTATGTGTGTGAATGAATGTAATAATAGCTGGGAGGAAAAATAAAATCAAAGAAAATCTGGAATATGCTTTTTGCTTTCATTTCTCTTTTCACATGTAAACCACAATGATGTTAGTGCAATATAGTGTATATCGAGAAATAATACATTTCTAAATCTCTCAGAGAGATTTATGCAGTAGTGATACGATGAAGCAATTGTATGCTGTCAACTTAATGTGACAGTCCCCTGAAGGGAATAATACTACTGTTGGTTAGACCTAAGAAGCTGCACCACTTCCTGTCGGCCTTGACACATTTCTTGTGTCCTTATATTTATAGGGGGGAGATATCATGTATATCATCATCATGGTTCTAGCATCTACTTTTTCATGCTTGCACGGGTCAGACCAAAAGCTTGTTGAGGTAGATTTTCTATAGCTGGATACTCACCAGCATATACAGATATATATTATCATCATCATCATTTAACATCCATTATATCGTATTCCCGAGCGTCATATATATATATATATATATATATATATATATGAGAGGTATTGGTATCCAGAAGAGCCAAGATGGCAGGTAAGGCTATGTAAGTGCTACAGGAGGACTGTAGATAGACTCTCGGTTCTGCCACATCTTTTTATGGCAATGCCTGCATCAAAACCTATGTCATGGTCTTTCAGCTCTTGCTTTCGATGATATTGAGAAGTGAGCCCTACATGCAAGCCCTACATGTTTTCAGCAGGATGTCCTTAATGTTGCCACCCCTCACTTGTTTCCATCCAAGGTAACATTTCTCCATGGCCAGACATGTTCTCTCAGTCTACTGGAAATGACAGACACTGCTTGTATAACAGTGGCACTTATTTACAACTATCATGCCATGCCAAAACAAGGAGACACAAACATAAACACACACACACACACACACACAACAGGCTTCGCTCAGTTTCTGTCACCCAAATCCTTTCACAAGGCTTTGCTCAGCCCAGCACTATACAAGAAGACACTTAGCCAGGGTGCCACACTGGGATTGAACCTGAAACCATGCAGTAGGGAAGCAAACTTCTTAACCACACAACACCACACCTGCACCTCTGTGTGTGCATGTAAATCCAAAGTATGGCTTTATAATTATAAAATATAAAATTTATAAAGACTATGAACAATAAGTGAGAAAGAATTCACGATAAAAGTAAAATAAATGTTAATGATTCTATTTGACAGACTTCATTATTTCACTGGTAGGCACATCACCATTACTAGCAAAACTAATATACAAAAAAACAATGCATAATGTGTGTGTGTGTGCACAGGACAGATATGCAGCCACATTCCCTTATTATTAAAACAGTAAAACAAGTTTATTTCCTTGGTTTTTGTTTCATAAAGAAGACTTCTCCAACTGACCTAAATCCATTCATTATTACTTAAGAAAACAACAAAAATACTCAAATATATTATGGACTGGATTTAATCACTAGGCAGAATAAATGCACATTTTTGGACAACTGATTGGAAGAGGGGACAACAAAGTTTTTTCCCCCCACCATGCTAGATTTTGTATAGTGCAGCTGAACTTGGATCCCACAAAAGGGGTGCCCACAATAAATGAATTTTCATACACACATATACATACACATGTATGTATGTATGTATGTATGTTTGTATGCATATATATATATATATATATATATATGACAGGCTTCTTTCAGTTTCTGTCGACTAAATCCACTAACAAGGCTCTGTTGAGCCGGGACTATTGCAGAAGAAACTTGCCCAAGGTGTCATACAGTGGGACTGAATCCTGAACAATGTGGTTGGGAAGCAAGCTTCTTACCACACAGCCATGCTTGTGCCTATATATATATATAAATATATATATATATATATATATATATACACACACACACACACACACACACATATATACATAAGAAACAAAACAGGACCATCAGTTCATAAATTATTTAATAAGTTTTTACAACACAATTGTAATCTGGCAACTGCTACAAAGAGTAATCTCAGTGACTCATTCTGCCATGAAGCAATCACGACCTGCAAAGGCATGTGGTGGTTTGTGTTTTGATGTAGCCATGGAGATTAATAAACTAGGTGCAGGCATGGTTGTGGAGTTAAGAAGTCTTCTTTCCAACTATATGGTTTTGGATTCAGTCCCACTGCATGTCATCTTGGGCAAGCATCTCCTATTGTAGTCCCAGGCCAACCAAAGCCTTGTGAGGGCATTTGGCAGGCAAAAGCATGTTTTTGCTAGAATACTGGAAATGAATGACATTCATTTACAACAATCATGTAATGTCAAGAGAAGGAGACACAAACAACCACACCCAAACATGTCTATATGTGTGTGTGTGGGTACATTTATGTTTACATTGCATGGTTATTGTAAATGAATGCGATTTGTTACCAATGTTCTGTGGGGGATAAAAAATGTCTGGCCTTGAGGAAATATCACCTTGGTGGGCGACAAGTAAAAGTTGGGTGATAGGAAGAGCATCTGGCCCAAAAATCTGCCTCAGTAAACTATATCTGACCCGTGCATACATGGGAATGTTGACATTAAAACAGTGATGGGAGCTACAACCTGCAGTTTACATTGCTGAAGCAACAAATTAGTCACAGGTAACATTGATTGTCATAAAACACCCTAAAAATTCCAAACTCACACACATACATTATCGCCATTCTTATATGTATGTCATTTTGTCCGTTTACAGTATTTTGTTAAGCATTTTGAACCAAGAAATTAGTCTAATTTTTATGTGTTTGATGACCTGAAAGTAACAAGGAAGTTCCTGAATTTCTCATTAAATAAATTTATTTATTTCATGAGAAACAAAATGAAGGGATAGATATCTAATTACATAGACAGGTTGTACTGTGAGTTAGCCTCACCCAGACTGGAACAACCTTTATCAAGATGCAGGCCACATGAGACATGGTTCCATCATCAGGTAGGTGGGTCATGCTACTAAAAAAACTGAAGGTAGGTGTGCCATTCAGAAAGCTCCATGAGCTGCAGGTTGTCCAATGACTGGTCTAAAACAAATGCATTATGAGTAAATAATATATTTATAAAGCTGACTGTTAAGTGTCAAATAAAGGAAATTAAGAAAAGAGGTCGTATTTACTAGAGTTGTTAGGATTTAGCCCTGAAGAGCAAAAAAATGAATTTATTATCTATTATTTTATATTCAACACTCATGTCTTGTCAGTTAGACAATGGGAAGGGTCAATAGGGGTATTATTGTTGGGCTACACTGAGGGCATCAGTGGACCTGAATATAACAAAACAAAGAAATAGAAAAGAAAAGAGAGGGAAAAATAGTTGACAGACAGACAGGTAGAGAGGTGTGTATATGGTATGTGGAGGGGGGGTGACAACATTTGGCACACCAATTAGATGCAGGCATGGCTATGTGGATAAGAAGCTTGCTTCTCAACCACATGGCTTTAGATTCAGTCCCATTGCATGGCATCTTGGGCAAGTGTCTTCTATTACAGCCTTGGGCCAACCAAAGCCTTGTGAGTGGATTTGACCATAAAACAGGTAGGATATTTGGACTGGATATGGCCATTTTATATACTGAAGGGTTAATAATATGCATTCTTAAAAAAATATGACTGGCATTTTATTCAGTGTCAGATTTGTGGTTGAATCAAACTCAGTTTTATTTATGACAAATGAAGATAATCTCACCATAGAATGCCAAAATTATTGTGAGATTTTGATAGTAGATAAGTAATCAGGCTTAAAGCTAGAGATAACAAGATTAAGAGTGAGAAAAGGCAATAAAATAGCACAAGTGTAACATTCAATATTTATTGTCTTGAAATTAGCACAAAGAATGAAATATGAGAACTAAGACAAGACAGATTTAATACCTGGTATTTGAATTTGTGGGTGACCCCCCCCCCCACCAAATGTCTCATTTTTATACATAGCCCCAAAACCCAGTAGCTATGTGGACTCCAGCTGAGAATAACTGATGTAAACTTGATGTAAACAATAATTATGTTTACAAGATAGTTTGGTAGAATATCCTGATAAATGCTATAGAAAAAGTCAAGAATGTCACAACTTACTATTTTACTAAGATTAGCTTTTGCTTACCTAAATATAAGAGGAAATTTCTCCAGTTAACTCTCTTAACAATCATGAAACATTCATAGTAAACTATGTGGTATTTTCTCTCAGCTATATTGTTAAATATTTAAATCAATATCAGACAGTCCCTCAGTTTGTTTACATACTGATCACTTCTAAACCTTACCAACTGAGCAAAATATGTTTTGCTGTGGAGGATTATAACAAGACTAAAACAAGTCCACAGATTCATTTCCACTGTCTTTATTTTCAGAAAATTGCAGTTAGTTGATCTTGTCAGAATTATCTCCCTTGCTTTTCATATATTTAAACAAACTTTAGGGTTTTTTTTTTTTTTTGTCAACTTACGTATTTACTATGTGTAGTGTTCTGAGGTGCTTTTCCTCAGTCATATAGAAAACCAAGATCTGGGAAATAAATCTTTTTTTTTTTTTTTTAAACTGAAGACAGATTCAACTAAGAATTTCACACATTCCCAATGCCTACCAACTCCAACGGTTTATTAAAAGGAGAACCAAATACCAACACTATGGCACATTTTTTCAACACTTTATCTTTCAATCTTGCAGCATTCACAAAATTGTTCCTGCCAGCTGGCTATTCTTCAGTCTAATGTATATATTCTACAACCTGAAGTCTTAATGGGAGTATACCCTCAAAACAAAGCTCCTATTATTCTTTCTTCACTCCCATCAACCATCCCTCACAACCATCATCCATTCTGCCTAAACCAATGCTTTAACACCACTAACTCCCACTCCCACATCATTTAATATCCAAACTAACTTGAGATTAGTAATCTTAACTTGTATTTTCTGAAGCTAGAAATAGCAGTCAAATCTCCCTTAAATCACACTTTTCTATCTTAAAAAAGAGAAATATATTGGGTAATGGGGCTCTAGATATGACTCCTTTGGTCATGGATTTGTCCAATCAGGGCTGACCTGTAGCTAAATAACAAGCCATACTATAACCACACACACACATTCGCCATGATAGATCGCTAGCCACTACACACATTTTTTTTCTCTCCTTGTTTCTTTCTGTGTTCCTTTCTGTGGAAGAGCATAGACTCGAAACGTAAAAGACTTTCTCAATTCCCGAGCGTTATACTAATACATTTGTTTGTTGTCTACACCACCTGTCTTCGTCTTTTGTCTTTTTGTGAATTCTCCCTATATATATATATATATATATATATATATATATATATATATATATACAGTATATCAAAACTGGATTAAAATTACAATAAAAATTTTTTCTTGTGTTTCCATACTTCATTTTCAAGTAAACTAATCTCTCATGTCTGGGTTAGTTTTCTGATGCTTTTGCTCTGAAAAAATTGTTTTTCCTTTTTTATCTTTGTAATAAAAAGTTGTTCTTTTTTATTACTTTCTATCTAAGCTCACATATCAACTTTTCAGAATACCTCTGGAATTATACACCCTAAATTCAACACTAATTTAATGTGCTTGGCAAATTTGGCAGAATCGTTAACACATTGGAAAAAATGCTTAGAATTTCTTCCAGCTTATGTTCTGAGTTCAAACTCCATGAAGGTCAACTTTCTTTCCCATCCCACTGGTGTTGATAAAAAATAAAGGGCTGATCTATTATAGGGTCGATGTAATTGACAAAACCCTTCCCACTAAAATTACTAGCCTTGTGCCAAAATTTGAAACAATATTAGCTAACTGGGGTAATCAAGTTTTGTAAACCCCAAGCAAAACAAAGCTTCAAGACCGTATATTCAGTTAGAAGTTGATAGTTCAGTGTAAAAGTACACGCAGCTGTTAAACTTTCAAGTTTTTTGCCAACTGGTTGAGAATACAACAATCTGGTAGTTGATAAGCAGAGTATTGATCAAAGCGCTCCAGCTATGATGATCCCATCTTCTAGTATATCAAGGATTACGTTGTCCAGTATATCCTTTATTTTAAAGGGCAGACTGTCAGAGAGATCTGACTGACCACTGTTTGAAGCAGGTCGAGTGACCGCGTAGAGTTATAAGGGTGGGCAATTCTGACCACACAAATATGAAACCGCTCACTGACGAAGTTTCCCAAAATAAAATAAGAGATAAAGAAAACGGAATCCTCAAAACTAAAATAGTAATTTAATATAGTTATATAACAAGGAATTTGTAATTAGCTTTCTCATTACAGATACACTTATTATTCGCCGCTGTAACTATACAGGTTCCCCATCCCCGTTGAAAAGGTTCCCTGATCAGCTCGATCGTTTTGTGGTTAATGTCAGAGTAACCAACGATCTGTGTAGTTCGTGTTTTAATTCAAACATGTCTATAAGTAGTGTATAGTAAGAATTTGATTCTTTATCGAAATCTATTCCTTATAATGTGTTACTATGGCACCCCGACCACCACCACTACCACATCCATTCCTATCCTACTGTAGGAGATAAGAGATATGCGAAATCTGCCGCAGAGTTTAGCTTCCTCATTTAAGCGGCTTCTTCTAAGATACCTTTCAACACTACTCGTACATTGCAACTCAGAAGTACAGCCGATACCTGAAACCACATGAGAATGGTTTCGAGTTTCATGATTTCCTCACATACATCTAGCAATTTTGAAAGGAGAAACAAATTTTTAAAAAAGAATAAAGAAAATATATACAAAATATAAAAAATAGTTAAATTCTTTTTTTTGTTTTTGTTCGATATACGAGTAGAGTTTTGCTGGGAGAAATGCTTCACCGTATTTCTTCCATCACTTTACGTTCAAATCCCACCGAGGCCGACTCTGCCTGTCATCCTTTTGAGGTCGATAAAATAAGTACCAGTTGAGTACTATAGTAGACCTAACCGACTTACCCCTCCCCAAAATTACTGGGCTTGTGCCAAAATTTGAAATAATTATTATTTAAACAGAATTCGTGCTCTAAATTGTGATGCTATCTCTGCCATTATCTATCTATAAGTCCAATTTAAAGAGATGACAAGAATGTAAAATAATGATTATCATTGAAATAATTGCAAGTTCTCAAACTGTTTCCGCGAACCAGGACACTTTCTGCGATTAAGCACCAAAACAAAAGACATGACATAATTAAATCTAACGGCTTTCGTAATTAAATGTCACCGACTTTTTTTCTTCTCTCCTTTTTTATGGCAATGTTTGTATTCGTATGTGAATTAATGCTATGAACTATTTAAAAATCAAAGCATTTACAAGGAATAAAGAAAGAAAAAGTATGTGAAACCAACGAGAGCTTGTTAGTCACGAGTCGAAAAAATAATTAACTTAATATAGCTAGCTATTTTTGAATCGAGAGAGTCGTTTTTAGCATCTTAGAAGAAAGACAATAAAACGAAATTTAGGTCTGACACAATGTGTAAAAACGACAAGAATTGTGCTAGGAAAGGGGGAGTGTTTAAAGAGATCCAAGAAGTTGGCATGTTAATTGAGAGAGAGAGAGAAGGTGCGTGTAGGAAGTGATGTCATGTCTATATATTAACCAAGCCGGTCTTACACGGCTGCCGTTCCAATGTTACAGTAATCTGTCGCAGCAACTAGTATTTCCTCAAAGAAAAAAAGAAAACGAAAATAAAATATTAACAGAAGGATCACAAGTGTTCGTTAATTTTTTCATCCCCACCCCCGCTTTTTTTTGCTTAATTTAATAGATTTAATTATCGTAATTATATTTTCCCCTCCAAAAGTAAACTACATCTTTTAATCATCACCAATCTCTCTCTCTCTCTCTCTCTCTCTTTCTCTCTCTCTATATATATATACTCACACATTTATGTATGCATGCATATATATACATGCATGCATGCATATATATACACACACACACACATGTACGTGTTTGTGTATGTACGTATACACGCGCGCTCACACACACACACACATTCCTAGACTGATAAAATAGATTATAAGGATTCCACAGGATCGTCGTTTTAGCTAATAAGCTGTAATTAAGAAGGATTTGACTTCGGTGACATAATGACAGTTTTCAGTCGAGTAGGGAAAAGAAATTGTTTTTTTCTTTCTTTATTTCTTTTTATTCCAACAAAATTGAAACCGAAACGATACGTGACAAGTTAGTTTGATCCGAAACTGGATGATTGCAGCAATCGAGATGTGGCACAGAAAGAAATGTTACTTATACAGATGAGTTTTAAAGGAAGGTATACGATGACCTAGCCAGATCAATTAACAGAACAGAATAGTAAAAACAAAAACAAATAACTGACATACAGTAGAAAGTATACTCAAGACATGAGGCCATACGATCTCAATTCTCGCTCCAGAAGCTACAGAAATAAAGTTAATAATCGGTGGATAAGGCAAAGATGTAAAAATTAATGATTTTAATCGTAGATAAATACCAAGTTTACATAAAGTATGAATAACATAGGAATAACTATTTTGAAGTCTCAAAAGAGAGACAGAACAAGGCAACTTAGTTACATAAAGGACGAAACCTTTCGGTTGTTGGTTCTTGCCAAGATTGTAATTTATATTTTCTCATGGATGGATGAAGGTTCAAATATATGGAGAAATAAACGTATGATTCTCAGACCCACGATTTGGAGAGAGAGAGAAAAGAGATAGTAATAGGTTGCCTTGACGAATCGTATTTATTACATCAACCTGAACACACAGATCATTATTAACATCTTAAAACACATCACAGATGCTACTGTAGAAAGGCTGGAGTTAATTTTATTGTCTGTCACTCCATGCTGGGTTAGTCTCTCTGTAGAAATGCCAAAATAATGAAGCGATTATTAAAAAATATTATTTCAGTGTTGATCCTTAAGCAGTATATTAGTTTTAAAGGTAGGTAGGTGTGTCGGTCAGTAACAGGGTCCCAAAGTCGCAACCAGCTTCCTTAGCAGTGTCGTGACAGGTAACAATCATTTGGCCCGGGTAGCAGCCAAATCTGACCTGCTTGCATTGTAAATTTAAACAAATTATCAACGAAATAGATGACAATAACCATGGCTATATATATATATATATATATATATATATATATATATATATATATATATATATATATATATCTTAGCATAATTTGTAATGGAGGGGGAAAACGAGAGCGGGTGTGTATATGTATATATTTTCTAGAGCATTGAGATCGTTTCAACTTAGAATGATGAAGAATAATATAAAATTGGAATAATGATTAAATCACATGGTACGTGTGTGTATACGTGTGTGGAGTTTGGTACCAGGCCCAGAAACGAACTGAAATGTATTATGCAACGAGCCTTGACTTTATGAGTGATTACAAGAGTTAACCAAATGAGATAACGAAGAAATGTCAATACAAAGATGTCTTTTTATCACACTAGTATTATTTAACTAACAAGAAATATGTACGCAATCTGAACTGAAAGGGGAGACGGGAGGGAAAGAAAAATGATTGAAATACAACATAGGTCAGAGGACGGGTCATTGATCATTCATTGTGTTTAAATATAAATCTATTTTCTGGACATGTATGTATATTTTTTTGATAATGTTGTGTGTAGACAAAACAAACTAACAGATGTTGTTAATCAGGCTCCCCTTTCAGTTTATAATTACTGAGATGTTCATTTCAGTAACACACAGTTTTTAATTATTGAGATGTTCATTTCAGTAACACACAGTTTTTAATTATTGAGATGTTCATTTCAGTAACATACAGTTTTTAATTATCATCATCTCTAAGATCAGTCTGATCTATAAAATACTTATCCTAGTGACCAATTTCTCAACTGAAAAAAGGTATAAAGACAATTATTTCGTAGAAAACAAAAAGGAAAAAAATGCTAATAATATATTGAATATGATTTTTAACTCGTCTCGCTAACAGTTTTGTTTCCTATAATAATTAACCTTTTGCTCGGCCAATTCATATATCCTTAATTACAGACTTTCATTATTTTCTGCAATTTAAGACATATGAAGCGACAGCAAATAAATAAATAAATAAATAAATGCATGTTTGAGGATAGTGATAACTGTCACAAGGATGAACATAAAATGAGGGATCAGTTTGTAATTACTCAACTATTGAATACTGATCCCCCTATTTGATTAACTCGCACATGCGTATTTAGAATTGCATGCATTCGTCATACACCAGAAAAGAGACAGAGAAAGAAATAACATCGATTATAAATTATGAATCAATTTATTTTTCTCCTTCATCCATGTTTCCTTGACAGAGAGGGGGTACCTGTATCTTTATTTTTAATTTTTGTTATCAAATTAAAATATATAAAATTAGTAGGAAAAGAGTTCGAGTTTATATGTAGTCGGGTAATAAATAAATAAGAAAAACCATTATAGACTGACAAATATTTCGTAGCAGAAACTAAAACAGCAACAGACCCAGACAGGTAGATGCCTTCTCAGCCTGTCACCTATTTAGGCACTTAAGTCTCTTGACTTGAAAGGTACATCAAACAGTCAGGTTGATTTAAAGATTGGATTAGGCCTTCATTGGTCAACTAATCTATTTTTATCTAGACACAAGATTATAAAAAATCCACGCGGCGGGAAACTGAGTAACGACAGCGAATTTATTAACAGTTTCAAAATATAGACTGTAGAAGCCGCTTATTATAATCATAGGACAGTGTTATCAGTTGTTATCGAAATTAGTGGATCCCAAGTACGCTCAGAATATTATTATAGCCTTCACATAAGGTTAACAACCGGTCGTTGTTATTTTTTAAAGGCTCTGTCCAAAGTGATCACAATAAGCGGCTTCCACTTTATATACATACACACACAAATCGATTCGATAGCTGACTGATACAGTTTTATGGAATCATTCGTACACCGCACAGAAAAAGATTAGATGTAATTGACCGTGATTTTAAATACAAAAATAATACACCTTAGTAGACAAAGAGTCTACAGTGTTTTACTTTCAAAGAAAACTGCTGAGAGAAAAGAAACTCTCCTCTGTGTGTATTTGTAAATATGTGTGTATCTGCATGTATACACACTTACAAATATACGTGTGTTTGTGTGTAAATTATACTTCACGCATCATACATGGCTATTATTGTGTTGTATATGTCAATTGCAGTGTCAATGCTGACCACATGCTCAGTTGAATGTCAAACACACACAGACTAGAGACAACTGATTAACACGCATGACATCTGTACACAAACGCAATGACATATACACACACTCGTGTGGAGACAGACAACAGAAATATATATACAGAGAAACACACACTATCTATCCCTAGACACAAATATATATATAGAGAGAGAGAGAGAAAGAGAGAGAGAGAGCCACAGATTCTCGAAATGGATTAACCAACAACGGTGTCCTCCACGCGGTCGTACGACATGCTAGAAACAGATACGAAATCCCCGAATCACACCCCGTCGTCTCAAAAAGTGGGTAAGGGCATACGAGATAATATATCCTAGATACCCTAAAAAGGTGTTCTATTAAGGATATATGATCGAGACTGATGTGTCTTTAATCATTATAGGTCTGCTTGATCAGTGATGAAGAGGAGAAATAGACAAGCCACCATGGAAAACACACTACGTGGGCGTTCGACGGGCTAGAATTAGCAGCCAAATCTCCCCCGAAATCATAGCCTTATTGTCTTGAATGGCAATAATTAAAAAGGGGACATACGAGACAGCGTTAATTCATGTGATATAAAAGCTAGGATAACCATGGTTAAATCGCCTTTGATCATTAATAATCGTATACCTGGTCGATTTGAGCTGACGAAGGGCTGGCTAAACAACGAAGCAGAAAAGGAGAGACTGGGTCGCATATGTCATAACAGATTAAATGAGGGATAGTTGAAATATGGATGAGAGAGGAAGCGGGTCTTGGCTACGAATAAATAACACACATGTGTGTACAATTTACATACGGGTGTGTATCTAAATACGTGTTCGGCAACGGGTACCTTACGTTCACAATACATAATAAGCTATGTGTGTACATAGAAAATATGTTAATGTACTGTGAGTGTTTATGAATATGCGTGTATATCTATTTACATGTATGCTCAAAGATGTGCAAGTATATGTAAATATTTGTACGTAGTCTGTCATCATTATTTGTGTATGCATTTGGAAACACAAATGCATATTCGTGCTGGGTGCATGTGTGTAGTGTATGTATATACACGTGTGTATGTATGTATAGATAGATAAACGTGTATGTGTGAAGAGAGAGAGCGAGAGAGAATTTGTACGTGTGTAATATGTTATACACCTGTGCAATTTGTTTTGCATGTGAATATGTAAGTTACCTGTGTATGGATGTCTGTGTGCTAGTAGATAGGTAGGTAGGTATCTATACGACTACTAATTGCCCTGTTCCTACCTTATTATTACCATATATAGGGATTGTGTGTGAAGAACAACCACAAGAGGCGGTCGTGGCAGCAGTAATGGGCAAAAAATGACGGTTAAACAATGCCTCTTTGATAAGAACTCTTAACTAAACAATTAATCCATTCTCTAAAGACAACCGACACAAAAACTTGTTCAACATAGGACATTTTTACGTTCAAACAATTTTGCGTGAGCAAGATGTTTGGCCAAACTTTCTAATATGCTGGGCTAGAATCGATATCAAACGGAATATGATATGATCAATATACCACAACTATTGTTGTTATGGTCATTATTGTATACGTCTGTTTCTTTTTTTTATTTCTTTTTCCCTCTTTCCTTTGATATACTCCATCCCATGTTTTTTTTAAACCTGTCCATGTAATGTCCTCCATTCCACGCCCTTGAGACAAATAAAGAACTAATTATTATTATTATTATTATCATAATTAATGGAATGGATACAACTTCGTGTTTACCCTGAATTTCTTCAATAAGCATTTGTAATCAAATTAAAACTTCCGTTATCTATCTTAGTGTTGTCGTTTAACCCCAGATCAGTCCAGCTAGAGCAACCCCGTGATAAAAGTTGTTCCTATCATGACCATTCCATCTTATAAATCAGACACAGAATATACACGTTGTGAAGGAAATGTGTCTTGCTATTTCTAGTAGATCGAATAACCATGAAAAGAATTTCTCTCTCTCTCTCTCACTCACTCACTCAGCAGATATGACTGTTATTTCTAGCAGGTTTATATGCAGCTTTCCACTTTACTTAATAAATAAATATAACCAACAAATCAAGATCGTTATTTTCTTAATTGTTAACGTAATGAGCGCCACAACTTCAAATTTTATTGTAAAAAAACCTCTAAAATCTCTTACATTTTAAGCTTAAATTTTCTAAGTTTATCTTCAACATCATCTTTAATTTATAAGGGCAGTTGATTGGTAGACTTGTTAGGGACGTAGGACAAAACGCCTTACGGTGTTTATTTCGGCTCCTTACATTCTGGGTTCAAACCCCGTCGAGGTCGACATTGTCTTAATAAAATAAAGTACCAGCCTAATATAGGGGTTGATTTAATCGCCCAACCATTCTACCAAATTTCTGGTTTTGTGTCTACATTAGAAATTACAATCCAACAAGATTTATTTTGACCACATTAATGTTCTTGAGAAGTATGAACGTCACAGCAGCATTTCATCTCTCGTTTAAACCAGAGCTTTCATGTCTAAGAAATTATTATTACTATTACATTCACTGAACGACACCAAGTACAACTGAGTGATGCATGAACATCACAGTTCCCTCAGCAAACAATTATATATCTCTTACATTGAATGTCTTACGTTAAAGAATTTATTATAATAATTATCATCAAATTACAACACGAAGACGAAGCAAAATAAAGATAGTAGTGGTTGTTGTTTAACTCCAAATCAACCTTGATTGAGCAGACCTACGATCTCAAAACTGATCCAACCATGATGATCCCTCTTTTTAGGGATACCGAGGATACAGTATCCGACGGGCTTTCCTCGTTTTAAGGTAGTGGGGTATCATTTGAGAAAGATTTAGCTGCTGTTTCTAGTAGGTCCAGCGACCGCGTAGGGGTTCGTAAGTTATCTCATGATAATGGTTTATAAGTAAGTCAATTGAAAAATATCCTTCCAATTCTATAATTTGACTGTTTTTATAGGGTGAAAGACGAACAAATAAATGAGCATGCACACACACACACACACACATACATACATATGTATGTATATATATATGTATGTATATGTATATATATATATATATATATATATATATATATATATACAAGAAACAGAATTAGAAAGATATGTACAATATGCATAATTGATATATATATATATTTATATATATATATATATATATACACACACACAAATATATAACTGACAGATATATACACATAAAAAGAAATGATAGTCATATATATACACGTATTTTTAAATATACATCGATTCCATTTATACACTGCTTTAAATTGTGGTCTTTCCTCGTTTTTTTTTTGTTTTTTTTTTTTAACGGAAACATACAGCATACACACACACACACACACACAAAATAAAACGTATGTAAGAAATAAAATAAAGGTGTTGGCGACTTACCCTTTATGAAAGGTTGTTGACATTCGAAACGAAGTCCATATTGTTGTAAAATTGAAAATAAAGAGAGAAAGAGAGTGAGAGAGAGAAGAACTGTATGGCTTTGATGGGAGCTCAGATCGAAAGAAATAATGGTAAGGAACTTATGGGAGGTAGTTGGTGTGTGTGTGTGGTTGGTGCTTGCTGTTCAGTTAGTTGGGTGGTTTGGTTTGTGTTGTAATTATGAGTTTTAACTTCGGTTTATCCTTTAATTTTTCGAAGTTTGGAATGAAGTACACACACACACACACACACACATATATATATATATATATGTGTGTAATACCAACTGTTCTTCTTTGACTGGGGAGGGGTGGATGGGTGGGTCAGGGCAGGGTGGAAAATCCGTGAGATTTTGGACAGAATGACCGTTGTGGTGGCGGTGGTGACAACAGACCAGAGATGCCTGTGGTGATAGAGATTATAATGGTGCTGCTGTGCTGGTAGTAGTCCTTTTGGTGCCGGTACAAAACCAATAATTATTTCAATGCTGCTAAAACAGCAGCCGCTACTGCTCATACATATTTACTACTGCTGCGATTACTACTACAACTACTACTAATACAACTGCTGATGACGGGGGTAGTAGTAATAGAAAAACGTTCCCTCCTTTTCTCCCTGTCTATCTCTCTGTAAATCTATCTCTTTCCACCTCTCACTCACTCTCTCTTTACTCTACTCTCTTACGCTATAACTTCACCCCCTCTCTCTTCACTTCATCTCTCTACTTTCCCTTTCCCTCACGTTATCATTCTCTTCCGCTCTTTGTAACTGTATTTTTTCTCTCCCTTGATTTCTTTCCTTCTTCTTCTTCCTTTTCTCTCTCTCCTTCAATTCGTCTTTCTTTCTCTGCCTCTCACTTTCCCTCTCACTATATTTCTTTCCCCTTCACTTGCTATCTAGCAACCAGTCATGTTTATACCCCCCTCTCTCTCTCTTTCTTTGTGTGGGCAACGTCCACCAATGTCATTTTCTGTCTTTCTTTGACCATTCTAATTACAACGGCTGTCACTTCTACCCCTTGTTCTCTCTCTCTCTCTCTCTCTTTCTCTCTACCCTTTTCTTATCGTTCTCTAATTCTAACCTTCTCTCTTTCTCTTCTTTAATGATAGAAACTGCTTTTGTCTCTCTGTCCGTCTCTAATGGCGTCTCATGTATATATCACTGTCCATTTCTCTTTCTCTTTCTCTATCTATCTATCTAAAAAAATATACAGAGAAAGAGATAAAGACATGGCAGCTGTTGTCATTTACTGTCCCTTTCTTTTCACACATACACACACTCTCTCTCTCTCTCTCTCTCTCTCTCTCATACTGTTAGTCTTTCTCTTTATTTCCTCCCTCTCTGTTGTCCTCTCTCGATTTTCTAGTTTCTGTCATTACCTCACCGCCGTTGATCTATTTATATCTCTTTTCCCTCTTCCTATCACTTTCATTTATTCACCCTCTCTCTCTCTCTCTCTCTCTCTCTCTTTCTTTGTAACAACCTTTCTCTCCATATCTTTACCTCCTTCTATTTCCGTTCCTTCTCATTTTCTTTCAATCATCCTCGTTCTCGACTCCCAATTATTTCGTGTTCTCTCTTTATCGTCTATTCTCATCTTTCTGCCTTTTCCCCACTTGGATCTTTTATTCTTTTACTCCGGATCCCTTCTACCTTTTCTATTTATTTATTTCTCTCTCCGCACTCTCTCTCTCTCTCTCTCTCTCTTAATTTATGTATCAACTTCTATTTACCTAGCAACCTGCTTATTTGCACAGTCTATTACATACCTTTCTCTTTCTACAGTTACCTACATGCATACCTAATCACCTATCTACATATCTCTAGCAACCTATTTATCGGCACGTACCTTTCTCCCTACCAGTTCATCTATCTACCTGTCTGACAGTTACCTTTCTCCCTAACATTTTTTCTTTCTATCTACATTTTGCAGGGTCTCACATATGTAATTTGATGAGTTGAAAAACTTCGATTATCGAGATTAGTCATTCATTCACACTAACTGGAGTTGTCTAAAATGAAAACTAGAGACAAGGGAAATAACTCTAATAAAATCAACTAATTGAAATGTTTGAATAAATAAAAACAAGGTAGACGAATGCATTTTAATCAAATTAGACCTCCTCAGACAAAAATATTCTACTCAGATAGCAAATCTTTTATAATAATGACAAATATGTTGATTTATAAAATCGTATGTATATAGGCGTAGGTGAGTCTGTTTGGTAAGAAATATTCTTCCCAGCTACACAGCTCCGGTTCAGTTCCACTGGATAAACAGACGTTCGTATTTGTCCCTCGCTGCTGCTTGATAAGTGGTGTTAGTTTGTTTGCGTCTCCGTAACTTAGCGGTTCGACCCAAGTGACTGATAAAATAAGTACCAGGCTTTAAAAGAAATGAATAACTACTGGAGCCGATTCGTTCGACTAAAACCCTTCAATGTGGTGTTACAGCATGGCCGCAGTCCAATAACAGAAACAATTAAAAGATAGAAAAAATCAAAATACATTTAGAGAGAGAGAGAGAGAGAGAGAGAGAGAGAGAATGTGTGTGTGTGTGTGTGAGGGAGAGAGAAAGGGGTGGGTGCTATTGGGAAAGTGACAATCTAGCTTAGAGGTTGCTTGTAACAGAAACTGTTCAGGATGGAGAGAAAGAACGGACGATGTTGCAGAGTGAGATGGAGAAAAAGAGAAATAGGAGAAATATAACTGATTATAAATATCAACAACAGTATGACTGATGTCAGGTATCTTAACGAAGCGTTTTGCACACAGCATACACAAACGGTAGGGTGTCGCATGTGTAATAGTGTTGAAAATCTTCGATTAACGGTGGTTATCGATGTAGTCGATCACCAAAATGTCCTAATGCTGTCTAAAATCTGGTTATAACCAAGGGTGATAACTCCAATGCTATCAATTAAAATACCTATCTACGTGCATATTATGTATCCCCTATAATACTTACCTGTCTGTCAAGTAATCCATTATTTTATCTGCCAACGGTTACCTATTCATAAACATATCTAAAATATCTATCAACACAGGCCAACATGGAGACCTCTTCTACACCATCGCTTACCCTGTTAAATGTCAGAAATAGCAGCCAAATTTTCCTCAAACTCACACTACCGTCTTGAAAAAAAAGGACACATTGGATAATGTTAGTACTAGATACGAAATGCCCAAGACAAAACTTAGTGTTAGTCAAATATGATCATCCGTTTCATTGATTAGGGCTTTCCAGGGGTTCAGCATCATCGATCATGATGGCCAGAGCGCCTTTGATTATAAATTTGCTCATTTAGGAGCGACCGGTGGTAAACAATAACTTCTACCTTTCTCTATCTCTCTTATTCTGAATCTATCTATACGTACATTTCTTTCTACCCATGTATCCGCAATTATCAACTTACCTGTCAATAAACTTTTTTTTTTTAATCTATTCTTCATCTGTTATCGGCCCCAATGACTGCAAGAAGCATATACCCTTTCAAGCTCTAACCCACGAATAGAACAGCATACGAATTCGTGAGAGGAGCCGCTAGAAACAGCAGCTAAGTGCTGTCAAATCACGCTGTACTGACTTAAAAGAAGTCCTATTTATTAAAAAAAAAAAAAAAAGGCGGGATGGTCGAGGCTGAAGTGCCTTTCATCATAAGTCTGTCCTATAAGAGCTCACCTGGAGCTAAACAACAACAATAAAAACCAAAACTGATCAAAAATGTAAAATATCTCCTATGTCTTTGGCTTGTCTTGTAGTGGAACAAATCGATACATACACAGAAAATAGGACATCGTAATTATGACAGAAGGCAAATGAGATTATATGACATCTATTTATCCGTAATATTAATCGTGTAATGAGTCAAATAAATAATCCCCATCACTTGTTATCGCTTACGAGATTCATTAAGTAGTCCTTAATGCAGCTCAACCATTAAGGACTGTGTCGCCCATAGCAACAATATCCATGTTAATATAGGCATGGTTGTGTGGCGAAGAAGTACGTCGCATTAAACACATGGTTCCGGGTTCGAACCTGCTTGGCGGTACCTTGAGCAACCATCTATATGAATTTTGAGTTGAGCAATGTTTTGTGAATAGAATTTGGTTGACAAAATCTGCCCAAAAGCCCATCATATATTATGTAATATTATATTATGTTATGTATGTGTATGTGTTTGTATTCCAGTATCCACAACTAAGTGGTTCGACGACATATTTGGATAAGAACCGGACTGTAATATGTGCCGGGGTCGAAGTGATCGAGGATAAACCCTTCATAATGAGTTGGTAAGCAGTATATAAACAGTATTTAATTTGAGGATGGCCCTCACTGAGAACGCCTGTGGTCGAGTTGTTCCAGCTGTTAACATCCCGTCTTTTTCTTTTTCTGTTTTGTATAAAATAATACGGTAGCCAACGAATCCTTAGCGATCTTTGCTTATAGCGTACCACTTTTATTCTGTCAAATTGTAGTTGTTTTGCGGCAGCAGATTTTTTTTTTTTTTTTTTTTTCGTTTTTAGTTACTTTTTATTTTTAGACACTGTGTTGTCGCCAGATTGTTTGCCACAAAGGATATGTATGAAAGTAATCAAGAATCATTCTTTGTCGGTGATTTTATTGTTTTTCATAAATCTCGAGAGATGTGAAATACTTCTTTTAAGGAATGGTGGATCTCGAAACAGATAACGCTATAAATAATAGCGTACAAAATTTTGAATTAAAAAAAAAAATCCTTCGACTTTTTCTCATTTTTGTGTTGAATTATTTTTGCTGTTTTTGCGTCATTCATTCTTGTAATATTGTCTAAGATGAAGTGATGTGATGGTATCAGACTGATGTCGATGATAATGGGATGTTGTTGCTTTGGTGTTGTTTAAAATAGAGAGAGATTTTAGCGAAATTTGGCATTTGTTTCTGGTCGGTCAAGCGAATGCGATGTATACAACAACAATGCAAAAAAGAAATTATATCCATAACAAAACAAAATAACAATAATAATAATTCTTCAACAACACTAACAACACAACAACACTAACAACACAAATAATTCTTAATTACAGTCAAAAAATATCTATGCTGCCAAAACACCACGGCTCTACCAAACCAACTGGTACCGGCTTCTGCTCGACAAAGTGAAAGTGGATCGTTATGATCAAACATCACCGAGAGTTTCTTCCCCACTTTATCTCTTTATTGAAGACAGTAGTGTGATTTGAGCTGTTATATCGGCTGTTATTTCTAACAATTCGTGTGACTACGTACATGCAACATCACTGGTTTCATGGTTTACATCCATCCATATTATTATATTGATTTGAATATCTGAATAAACTGTTGTCTGTACGTCAATTTCTCCATTTCCTTCTCTTTTCTTACACACACACACACACACCATAACGCGCGCGCGACGGGTTTCTTTCAGTTTTCGTCTACAGGGCGCAGTGAAAAAGCACTCATTCCACTCTATGGAGTCGTGGATGTTAGGAAGGACATGCAGCTGTAAAACCCCTGCCAAAACAGACACAGAAGTCTGGTGCAAACCCCTGCTTGGCCAGCTCCTGTCAAACTGTCCAACCCATGCCAGCACGAAAGGAGTATGTTAAACGATGATGATGATGACACACATACACATAATATCTTATTCTACGTCAGTTTATCTCTGTGTGCGTATGTCTTTCATATTCATCATGTGTGTGTGTGTGTACATACATACATACATATATATATATGCACACACATACATGTGTGTGTGAAAGAGAGAGAGGATGAAAGGAACAGCAGGGGAGAGCTTACACATTTCAGACATATTCTTAGCAAAAGATAGCCAGCAGCTAAATATTGCTAAATAGAGCAAGTGAGTCATAAAGTAGCATCAATGGTAATTACCAAAGATAACTGACCAATTTCTAATCATCTCCTCCCCAAATTAGTAGTTGTTTCTTAACTGTTAACTGTTAACTGTTGCATTAGTTCTTGTTGCTACAGAAGATTGCTGGTTTGGGTCTGGACTGTTTTAATTTGTCCTGTCATTTCTAAGGTACTGCTGCTATAGACAACATAATAATGATAATAATAACAACAACAATAATAATTAGTTTATTGTATACTGGGTGGTGCATTGTGTCCTTGAACAAGAAACTTCATCTCACATTGCTCTGTGATCACTTTGGCAATCTGATGTGTGGCACACCTATCTATAAGAGGCGATCTGAATTTGATGGAGCGAGTGAGCAAATGTACAGCAGAAACATTTGGACACAATAAACAGATCATCTGAGCTGGTTTTGCAGCAAGAAATTGCAGAACCCACATCTGTTGTATACAACAGAAAAGTGATGGGCTGGTTGAAAAGATATTCATTGGTGGCCATCAAGTTTAGCTGCATGAGTCCCGTGATAAACCAACTCTGAAGATTGTTGAAATAACATTTATTTTTACTGAATTTTATTACAACATTTACAATATTAATTGAGGCGTCAATATTGTAAAAGTATGTGCTAGAGACACACGTGGTTTGTAATTATATTACAAACAGAAAAGTAGCTCCACACGAGAGGCTGGAATAATGCTTTGACCCTTTCAGGGTCGATAAATTAAATACCAGTTGCATACTGGGGTCAATCTAATTGAGTGCCCCCACTCCCCAAAAAGTTTGGGTCTTGTAAAAAAGATTAAAGCTGTCTTTATACATGTCTTATTGCTATTTTCCCCTTTTCTGGCAAGTTATAACGCACCTGAGTACAATTAAACAATAAGTTCATTGTATTATATTAGAGCGACTGGTTTTGAAATCTTTGTACAAATTTTAGTCTCTTAGTGTAGAAGTGGACCTACATAAATATGTGTGGAAACAGACATGAACATAAATACAATCACAGACACATGCATGTGTGTGTGTGTGTGTGTATACATATATACTACACATTTATCTATCATAACATTAATAT
>NC_142942.1:51485291-51600291 GCF_046866305.1 Octopus bimaculoides
CGACCTGTCATTCTCTGCTTAAGATGGCAGGGTCTGATTCAAGAAAGATTTAGCTGCTATTTCTGATGGTTCAAGAGACCACATAGAGGCTCCCTCATAAACTGAACTCTGAGTTCCCACACCACACAGCCTCAACCCTTCCAGTACTAAACTTCAGAAAGATGGAAAAGTGAAGTTGATTTAGCTTAGATTTAAACCGAAAACAAAGAATGGATAGGGGACAAGTTCTCCCCTGCTCTGATTGCATGTGATATGCCATGTTCTTTAATGTCAATTACTGAGGTTCAGTCCATTTAGAGGAAACAGATGTGAAAGAGTAAATCAAATTTTTTTCAAATGTTAAACAGATCAGAGACCAAACTGTTATACCTATGTTGTGTGTTTTTTTTTTCCTCTTTGGTTTTGAGCACTGGTTACACAGAATAGGATAAATGTGATTCTTCAGATTCATTAATTGGTTAATTAAATTAAGAAGGAAGTGGGGGGCATGAGTGTCGAGAGAAACACAAAGCGATAAAGAGAAGAAAGGACAAAAAAAAAAAAAAAATGAAAATAGCAGAGAAATAAATGTTAAATCAATTGTGACATGTAGTGTGTGCATGTGTGTGTGTCTGCATGTGAGCATTGAATACATGTATGTTTGTGTGTAAGTAAGAGAGAATGAGATAAGTATATCTGTTGTGTTACTTTGAAAATAAAGTTACAGAGTATGTATTGATTTCTACTGCTACACCACGGCTGCCAGAATCGCTTGTGCGCATGTATATGTGTATATGTAGAGGGAAGGGGCTGGCCTGTGTGTGTGTGTGTGTGTGTGTGTGTGTGTGTGTGTGTGTGTGCACACGTGGTGTTTTTAATATTCACTGGTTTTACAAGTTGCAGATTCTTTCAGACATCTCCTTCTGCAAAAGAAGAAAGAAAAAAAGGGAAATTAGGGAAAAAAGAAGTAGATGATTGGTTATATCAGTTAAGTTGATAGAAAACAAAATAAAGAGAGAATGGGTGACCATGCTTGCATTAGGTATATATGGGGGGGGGGGCAAAATCATCAACAAAGGGAACTGACTACAAATATGAGATTAGAACTGAAGACAACAATAATTAACTTATTGAATTATGACTTTTTAAGGACAGTTAAATCACTTACCAAAGGCTGTAACTCTCTCTTGTCTATCAAGTTATGCTCTGTTACAAAATAGTAGAAATGTTTATAGCATGTGTTTCCATGAGCCTCCTGGAAGAAAATTAGTGAACATGAGTAAATCATAAAAAATGATGGAAATAACAACTAATATATATTCAAGAATAGGAATTCTGAAAAGTAATGAAGTTAACAAACTGATAGTATTTCCCTCCCCACCATCACATAATTGTTTCAAGTTATTTATCTATAAAATGTGTTGATACTAATTTTTTTGTTAATTTTTCAGACATCAGCTGTTTTCCTATAATAAAAAAAGTACAATCTTACATATATTTACTTTAGATTCATTCATCACAAGAGAAATCAAAGGGAATGTTTTACTTCACTGATGAGGTCAGAATAAAACCAAAACATGTTTGCAGATGTTTTCCTCAAAAATTAAAATACTTTCTTTAGAAAACTTAAAAGAAAAACAATGTATTTGAAAAAAAAGTTGGGGACACGACAGATGTCTGGGGCACAGAAGGATACTTACAGCACCAATACCAATAAGTTTGTCGAAATGATGAATGTACACATGAACAAACACCCGGAAGAGTCTGGTCATAATTTTTTTTACTATTTGAAGATAATTTCTCGGAAAAGGCACTCCTGAAATAAAAGACAGATTGATTACAGAAAGCTGGAGGAAAAGAAAAAAAATTATCAACAACACCAAGTTACTGGAAGAAAAAAAACAGCACGAAAATGACACAAACACATGTGTACAAGCTAAGCATGCACAATAGGAAAACATGGGCAAAGGCTGCAGAGAAAATGAAAATGCTGGAAAGAAACAATGCAAGCATGCTTTGTTACATGTGGCCTGGTTTGGCTGACAAATATTCCAATTGAAAAAACCAAAAGACAGCCTGCTCGTGAAATTAATGTGCAAGTGGCTAAACATTCCACAGACACACATACCCTTAACTCAGGGAGATTTAGGGTGACCCATCAAATGTGACAAAGCTGGCCCTTTTGAACTACAGGCACAACTCCTTTTTGTCAACTGAATAGATTGGAGCAATGTGAAATAAAGTGTCTTGCTCAAAGGTACAACGTGCTGCCAGGTATTGAACTCACGACCTTATGATTACGAGCTGAAAACACACAATGAACTTGAACTTGGTACCACATAGTTGCAGAACAAACTTCTCATGTGTGTGTAATTTGCTGTACTTACATACAACAAACTACACACTGAGAATAGCAACAGAATGAACATCAGCCTCCAATGACTAAACAAACACTGCTTAGTGGTATAAAGTGAGATGTAACTATAAAAACCAAACGCTCCAACATTTAAGCCAAAAGACAACTGGACTAAAACGGACACTGGGACGCTACTAAACACTCGGTTACGGTGTAGGCATGGAACTCAATTTTATTTAGTCGGGCATATTGGAGCAAGCAGAGTTATGTACCTTCAAGAAAGACAAGAAGAGTTATGTACCTTGCATAAGTTAATGAAAAATTTGAAAACATTTTCTTTTAAAATTTTTATGTGCTAAATCAATGGTTCCCAAGCCATGGAGAGAAAATGAAAGGGATGGAGGCAGAATCAGCATGACAATGGGTGTGGGACATAACTGGCTCTTTGAATGCCAGGTACAGTTCACAGCTCACCTTTCAGATGATAGCAAATTCTCATTCTACCAAATTTCATTTGCAAGATTTGTGGTTCATCCATAACTATGACAAAAGACATTGGCCAAGCAGTGGATTTGAACCTGGTTACCCCAGGCTGCAAAGCATATGTGCATGCATCATTATTCCTATCATATCAGTTTAATGCCAACATAAGCAGAACAGGTTGTCATGATTAAAGGCAATTGTTTGGAATTGCTGTTTTCTCTGGCAATGAAGTATTTACATTAATCCTTGGTAGATGTCTCATAGCCATGAGGGAGAGGGAGAGAAAGAAAGAAAATAAAAGACAGGATTAGATGCAGTGAGAAGAGAAGGCCATGGTCAGACTTACCGACAGTGACAGGGAATATTGTTTCTTCATTGATCTGACTTTCCACCCAGTCCATTAGTAATGATATGTAGACTGGAGCTGGTAGTGCTGTAGGTTTCTTGTAATTCACTCCGTCACACCAATGGTATTCATACCTAAGAAAGAGGCGGAGAAGTAACAACGTCAGTAGATGCAGTAATAATAGCAAGTCCTTTTAATAGTCAGTAAAGAGAGAGAGAACAAATATGCAAAACAATAATGGTAATTACATCAATATCAGAGTAGTGAATTAGCAAAATAGTCAGAGTACTGGAGAAAATGTTTTGTTGTATTTAGTTGTGGCTTTTTGTGTGTGGAGGTCAAACATGATTTTCATCCTTTCATAACCAATAAGATTTGAATCAAAAGGAAAAGACAAGAGATCAATATAATCACTGTATCCTTCCTAAATTTCTAGTCTTGTATCTATGTTGTTGGCAAGCTGACAGAATCGTTAGCACGCCGGGTGAAATAATTAGTGGTATTTCGTCCATCTTTACGTTCTTAGTTCAAATTCTGCTGAGGTTGACTTTGCCTTTCATCCTTTTAGAGTCGACAGAATAAGTACCAGTTGCGTACTGGGGTCAACGTAATCAACTATCCCCCTTCTCCAAATTTCAGACTTTGTGCCTACACATTATTTACATTTGATGGATATTTGTTCTCATCTGATATACCTCCAGTTCGAACCTGGGTTCTCATTGCCAAGGTATTTTTCGATGTTATTATTATTATGCTTGAGACACATTCGAACTGGTAAGAAAGCCATTCACTCTAATTTGTCATGGAGAAAATTTCTCACAGTAGACAACTAAGTGTAAAACCACCGATTAAAAAGCAGTGATTTAAAAGCAACAGAGACTGGAGTAGTTTCCCTTTACTGTAATCCTGAAGACATCATAACCAAAGATGGGTGATCAACAACATCAACAACAATAGTAAAAGAAACATTTCCTTACTTTGGTCCTCCAGACATTGTGGGACACGTCTTTTCAGTACAATGTTCACATATAGTGCCGTATAATAAGTTAATCCGATTGAAGAAGTCAACCACTGAAAAACAAGAAAGGATAGAAATTTGTTAAAGTTTTCTAAGAAATCACAACAGATAGTTCAGAGACCTAAACCATCATTATTTATCAGGATGTTTATTTTATGATTGTTTTACTATGCTTCCATAAAATACCTAAAAGTGATGAATTTAAAGAATTTTTATCCTAATGCAACACAAGTTTCTTTTTTTCTTTCTTTCATCAGATGCGGAATAATATACATTGCTATGAAATAAGATTCTATCTTTGAACTCATCTGCATTAAGATTTGAAATGTAAGGTCTTTCCTACCCTGACTCCAGTTGAGAAACACTGCTTCTAACATAATAAGCAAAACAAAAAGAAAATTTTTCTTTGTACCACAAACCATTGAGTAATAAAAGAGTTATTTCCCCTGTATAGGTAGTTTCTATGTAACTATGACAACAGTGTCCAAACGTCACTGGCAGTCAGCCCTTCAACTATATGGTTGCCAATCTGACTAAAAACACCCCATTCAATCAATAGGCACTAATCTGAAGACTACAAACAGAATCATTTTAGACTATAAAGACAGGAAAATGAAAAGTATTAGCCAAAGGCATCATGTAATGTAATGCCAATGTTGATAATGAGATATATATCTCCCCCCCCTCTCCGTATATGGTTTAAGATGTTATACAATTTCGAGAATGCAGGTTTTTGCTACCCATATTCGTCTTGATCTTTACACATCTTGCATCTTCTGTGATCAAAGTTCCAAGGTACCTGCCTAATGATTTGATCCTTCACTTTCAGCATTCACTGAAATTTCTCACCACCATCCACCTTTTGTCTTCTGGCAATTTATAAACAGGCTCTTCCTCTCACTTTCTCTGACCACTTCATCCCAGAAGTCTCTGAAGTTCCTTTTCCGATTCTGCAAGTAAGACTGTGTCATCTGCATATTTTATGTTTGTGATGTTTCTGCCTCCTGCCCTAAGACCTTTTTTTCTCCCTTTCCAGTTCTCTTATCATCGATTCGCGATAGTAATTGAAAAGAGTTGGTGACATAACACTTCTTTGCCTCACCCCTCTCCTGATGTTGGTGCATTCACTGCGTTCTCTATCTACTTTTATGCACATTGATTGGTTACAAGATTCGGAGATCTTTCACAGGTGGATCAAGGTTACTAAGTTCTTCAAATAACATATTATGACTTACTTTGTCGAAGGCTTTTATGTAATCCATAAAACACACGAGGATGTCTTTTTGCATCTTCAGCGCCTACTCTGTTACCATTCTCAATACAAAAATAACATTCCTAGCACTAGCACTCTTTACAAAGCCTAACTGCTCAATTCCAATCTCGGATGTTATTTTGTTTCTTGTCCACAGGAGTAAAATTCTCAGAATGATCTTTGTAACGTGACTCATTAGACTAATTGTGCAATGTTGTTCACGGTCCACTGCTCCTGATTTCTTCAGGCGTGCAATAAAAATGGACTCACTCAGATCTTCTGGAAACTTCCTATCTTCACAGATCTTGTTTATTACATCCAGCAGCTTTGACCCAGCATCTCCTTTTTCGTCATTTTGACGACTGCCTGTACTTCATATAACATGATCTCTGAACCCTGATTAGAGTCAGGAAACTCCTATAAACTACAGGCAGGTCTCCAAGGATCTGCAAATTCCATGGATACAGACACTGCCTCCAGATCAAACCATTAAAATAAAAAAGGCTGGATGTATTTAGTGTATTAAATTCTGGAACTAGTACTACAGAGGCTGTCTTTTGAGAAAACAGTATTTCCCTATTCTTTATCAATCCTCTTTGAAGTGAGTGCTCTCCTTAATGAGTCACTTTCCTGTGACCCAAGGAATGTTTCCTGTCAACTACAATAAGCGTTTTTTTCAGAGTTCATCTTTGTTGACGAGCTGTTCTCATTGTAGCAAAAACAGTCAGGCCACTTTGAGGTGAGAACTTAGGACAGAGTAGTAGATGTAAGGGCAGCTTTTGCTTGGTAGCAAAGATGATTGAGAAAGCTTGTTTGGGCAAATGTTATTGAGATACCAACACAAGCAGTGAGCCAACAAGGGAAGCTTTTACACGAGTGTTTAGCTAAAGAAAAATAGCAGCCATATTTCAATCAAATTACACCCCTCTTAAATAATCCTTTCTGCTATAGGCACAAGGCCTTAAATTTTGGGAGAAGGGGACTATTCAATTTCATTGACCCCAGTGTTTCACTGGTACTTAATTTATTGACCCCGAAAGGATGAAAGACTAAGTCGACCTTGGCGGAATTTGAGATCAGAACATAGCGGCAAATGAAATACCACTAAGCATTTCACCCAGCACGCTAATGATTCTGGCCAGTGTAGTCCCTGATACACAAAAAGATGGCTTGGTCAAAGCTTCGATCAATGGTCTATTCAATTAGAACTGATCTGGTGATAAACTGTACAAGATATTTAATATCATCATCAGGAAAAAGCTATATAAATCCACATGGATTATGAAGAAGTGCTATAGATCCTTAGTAAAAATAATAACATCGTCCAACATTGTTACAACTTATACACTATGGTAGGATATAATAATATTGTGGATAGTTTCCATACCATGGTATTGTGTAATAATATTATAGGTAAGACTTCAATATCATGGTAAGGCTTAATAAAAATATGAAGCTATCACTACAACACAATGGTATTTTTTAATGATATATGTTTTATCTCCATTAGTTAATGAAAACCTCTTGATTGTCTTTTACATAGATTAAATGTCAGATTATAATTTTATCAAAGTCCCTATCCTATCATTGGTGGGATTGACAGAGTATGAGAGAGGGTCTCATTGTTAGAAGTATATCAGTATAACATCTTTGGCTGCTAGAAATAGCAGTCGAGCCTCAAATCACATCCAACCATCTTCAACAAAAGAGGGAAAGGCATACAGAACACAATGTAGTTATAAATATACAGATGGGCTGAAGAACAACACAAGGTATTTTAATATCATCATAAAAGAAATTATATTGCCAAAAACAGCAGCCAAATTTCCTTTAGATCATGCCTTACTGTCTCAAAAAAAAGACATAAATATTAAAAAAAAATGGAATGGTTATAACTGGAACATCTTTCTTCATATTTTGTTTAAGCAGAGTTGACCTGGAACTAAATAATCATCATCATCATCATCATCATTTAACGTCCATTGTCCATGCTGGCATGGGTTGGACAGTTTGACCGGAGCTGGTAAGCCAGAAGGCTGCACCAGACTCCAGTATGATTTGGCATGGTTTTCTATGGCTGGATGCCCTTCCTAATGCCAACCACCTTGAGAGTGTAATGGGTGCTTTTATGTGCCACTGGCACAGGAGCCATTTGCATGACACTCGTATCGACCATGACTGTGATTTTGCTTGGCTTGATGGGTCTTCTTCTCAAGCACAAGATAATGCCAAAGGTCTTGGTCATTGGTTCCATGAGGCCCAACACTTGAAAAGAACTCAAAAGAACTCAGCCACTTTGGCTCCCTGAAGCCAAATGCTCTAAAGGAACTTAGTCACTTTGCCTCTGTGAGGCCCAGTGCTTGAATGGAACTCCGCCACTTTGGCTCCCTGAAGCCAAATGCTCTAAAGGAACTTAGTCACTTTGCCTCTGTGAGGCCCAGTGCTTGAATGGAACTCCGCCACTTTGGCTCCCTGAAGCCAAATGCTCTAAAGGAACTTAGTCACTTTGCCTCTGTGAGGCCCAGTGCTTGAATGGAACTCCGCCACTTTGGCTCCCTGAAGCCAAATGCTCTAAAGGAACTTAGTCACTTTGCCTCTGTGAGGCCCAGTGCTTGAATGGAACTCAGCCACTTTGCCTCCATGAGGCCCAATGCTCAAAATGATAATAATCCCAATACAATAAACACTATTTGGCTATATATAGAGCGCCCCAGTTTTCAACAAGAATCTATGCTCATCGTTAATGATGTTGAGATATCATTTTCTACCTCATTTTCAGCAATCTAATCTGATTGAGATTATTTCAACTAGCAAGTAAATCTTAATCTATAATAGCCATTAACTTATTAATCTGCTCATTGAAAATATTTTCTGGATTACTGATTCATTTTTTTTTAACATTGCTTTTATTGTTATTGCTTCTTTTGACTTAATAATATATATGTACAACACAATGTGAGCATGTATGTCTGAGTGTGTTTACTGATACAGTTGATACCTAGAGTTCTTTCTTTACTACCCACAAGGGGCTACACACAGAGGAGACAAACAAGGACAGACAAACGGATTAAATCGATTATATCGACCCCAGTGCGTAACTGGTACTTATTTAATCGACCCCGAAAGGATGAAAGGCAAAGTCGACCTCGGCGGAATTTGAACTCAGAACGTAACGGCAGACGAAATACTGCTAAGCATTTCGCCCGGCGTGCTAACGATTCTGCCAGCTCACTGTCTTAATAATGGCTTCGAATTTTGGCACAACGCCATCAATTTCAAGGGACGGCCTAAACTGATTACATTCACCCCAGTATTCAACTGGTACTTATTTTATCGACCGCGAAAGGATGAAAGGTAAAAATCATCCTTGGCGGCATTTAAACACAGAACGTGAAGTCGTAAGAAATGCTGTTAAGCATCTTTCCCAAAGCAGTAATGATCCTGCCAGCTCACCGCAATAATAATAATAATAATAATAGTAATAGTAATAATAATAATAATAATAATGATAATAATAATAATAATAATAGTAATAATAATAATAATAATAATAGTAATAATAATAATAATAATAATAGTAATAATAATAATAATAATAATAATAATAATAATAATAATAATAATGATAATAAACACTGACAACTACATAAATGCTATTAAGTCTCTATAACCACAGCACTCTCACCGTCACTCACCTCTTTCTTTCTCTCTGTTGCCCATCTTTCTCTCTCTCTCTCTCACTTGAAACAAATTCTTTATTTAAAATCTTAAATGGTCAGCAGCACCTAAACAGTCTAAGCAAATCACTTCAAATTAGACCAAAATTACTTGGATGTAACGCTGCATCCATTTACATTAGCTTGTGATTTATAAATGGAATCATTATATGTAGAGTGAAACTATTATAGTTATGTTTTGACTGTAATTATTATAATTATCGCCAGTAGCTTAAGAATTCAAAGACGTTAGCACTGTGGCGATACAATTTACACTTAGAAACATTCTCTGTAGTCGCTACCATTTAAAATACTGCAAGAAACAGTGGAACATTGAAGGTATTGGCAGAAGACACAACATTTTACCATCAGCTATTTTTATATTTATTTAGCTTGTTTATTTTGTACTTGTTGAATGTGCAGGATGGGACAGTGTTCATGACCTCTGTAGGTCTTTTGGAAACCAGTGAGACTACTGACGTGACTGTCCCACTTAAAAAAATCACAGGTCAACATGTACAGGAAAGACGTGAACTGGAAGAAGATACGAGAAAGCCAATGTTCTAAGGAGAAGCAACTAGACATAGAGGTTAGTGCAAGTGGTGGGATGGTGGGTACTGGACACAACAAGGGTGATGAGAGATGGAAAGACAGGTGGAGTTAGGGACCTCAGTAAAGTGGGTATATGACCAGCCAGATCTGAGGAACAGAGGTCATTATAGCAGTGACAGAAAAGACAGAAGAAACAGCACACCACTGGACCAAATGCAGGATCATGTCTGTTAGTAATTTAACCCATTAGTATTTAAACTGGTCAGATCTGGCCGCTCACACCTGCCCCACTATGTGATTCTAAAAATAGGCAATCATATCATCAAAATCTTGAAATTATGAGATAATGCTTAATAGGAATGCTAAAGGGTTAATGCCAATCAGTTGAATGTACCTTCTCTGTGGTGCAAGACATTTATATGTGTGTCGCAGTAGCAGTACTATCCTAGATAAAAGAACAATGTACTATTCTGGGCTTGGCCTGGGCCTTGTAGCTGCTAATGGCTTCCTATCAGACTGCATCATAGCAACAGGTGTTGAAAGAGCTCTTTTTTTACTGCTCCCAATCAACTCTGGTGTGCCCCAGGGACCAGTTTAGTTCCCAATCCGCTTCATTCTGTACATCAAGAACCTATTTGCAATCCAACAACACTGCTCACTTTTGTACAAATGATATGACTCTTCATTTTGCCCCAGCCATCCCCAACTATGCATCATCTGCGCACACAACCTAGGCAGCGAATACCAAGACATAGGCATTCATTGAATAAAATATTGAAAAGTAAGTCATACCATGTACGGCAATCCAGTCATTTATATCTTCATTTGGTGGTAAACGTACAACTTCTTTCAGATCAATGCCAGCATTCAGCGAAGCATTGGCCTGTTTGTGAAGTTCATACTTCATGGTGCCAGGTTCAAACCGCTTCTTGGGTCGAAAAGTCTGTAAAACAGTAGAAAGAACAAGATCAGTTACTAGATCAACACTAATCATTTATATAATGCATTTTTATAAATGTATACACATACGAAAGATATATATATATATATATATATATATATATACATACATACATAAAAGTGTGTGTGCATGTGTATATACATACACCCACAATTTATTCTGCTAGTATCTTATTTTACTAATTGAATTTTCACAAATGCTTGATCTAGCAGATTGTATTATTGGCATTACTTGTTTGATAGTATAAGCAATCATTAAAATTATATTTTTTATAAATACAGTACGTCATATATACACATAATTATATATATTGTTGACATCATAAGACTTTTATAAACTTTTGAGAGAATATGAAGTAACTCTTTTTTTTTGGAACAGTATACAGTGAAGAACACACAAAAAGCTACAAATAATAAGAATGTTTATAAATAACAGAATAAGGTTGAGAAACCATTTTGGATAGAAAAATTTGAAGGTAGCCTTGGACTTTTTCTATTAAAGGCTACTTTCAGTTTTTTCTATCCAAATCACAATGATATGATTACTCTCCAGTGTGAATATGTTTGGGATCAATTAAAATGCTTCTTCAAGAGAACAATTTACCATATATATATCACAGTGAAATAGCAGAATATTGTCTATAGTTGTATGAGTGTGTGTGTGTTTCAAGATATACTATTCCCCAAAAATTATTTATACACACACACACACATATATATATATATATATATAGTGGGGGTGGAAATAGTGTACAAATAGATGTACAACTGTTACTGTTAGAGCACCACAGATCATCTTAATCCAGCTGTTACTCTAGGGCTCCAAACAACCACAATAGGAACTAATACACAGGAACTATTATATAAATCTGTTTTTATCCTTATTCCTCAGACATACACACACAGAGTATGCAGAAAAGTTCCTGGTTTTAAGGGTATCGCAAAAGGCCTGGTTGGAGGCCCAACCTTCTGAGTTCTTTTACAGGGATTAGAAAAACTGAAGGACTGCTGCAATAAGTGTGTGAATCTGAAAGGGGGAATACATTGAATAAATGATGATTTACCTATCCTCCTGCATTTTCTTTTACCTGAAGCCAAGAACTTTCCAGCTACCCCCTCATATATATCAGGGATTTTACACTTTGTAAAAGTTGATATTTAGCAGTTCTACCTGACTGTAATCTCAATACGATGTCTTCAATGAAGAAACCCATTATTTGTCTAAGCCCATCAAAAGCCTATATCTGAGTTCCACACCACAGCAAGGTAATGATATAATGAATGCAAGACAACACCATACACATGTCTTCATAGACACACATGGTATCAAAAAAATAGGTGTGAATGCCTTTGATCAAAGATCTGACTGAACAGACTTATAGTCAACGGCTTTCCAGCTGTGACCATTCCGTCTTTTGAAGAATATCTAGGGAATCAAGATGGTAGGGATGTAATTTCGAGGGGAATTTAGTTGCTCTTTCTAACAGATTAAGAATCATATAAAGTCTACTTTGTTGGTTTGAATAAGGGAATTTAGCTGCTATTTCTCACAGATCAAGAACTACGTGAAAGCTCCATTATTAGCCTGATTAAGGAAATTTAGCTGCTATTTCTAGCAAGTCAAAAACCATGTAGAAGCTCTTTTGTTGGTTTGATTAAGGGTATTTAGATGCTATTTCTTACAAATCAAGAACCATGTAGAGGCTCTGTCGCTTGTTTGATTAAGGGAATTTAGCTACTATTTCTCACAGGTCAAGAACCATGAAGGGGTGCCCCTTTATTGATTTGACTGAGGGCATTTGGTTGTTCTTTTTAGCAGGTTGAGCAATGATATAGCAATTTCTTTGATGTTTTTTAATGGCGACATAAAGGCAGATAACTTCAGTAGGCACTTGATAGAGTATGCCATGTTTTCCGATCAAACAGCACCTCAAATAAGGACACTATTTAGAGTGACAGATTACAACAATATGGTCCTTGAGAACACACACACAGACATCTGTGTTGGTTCTAAAACCATGTTCTCACAACATATTAGTCACATAGTGGGAATATGGTGAGGATGGAGATGATGAATCAGAAAATAAGAAATCTTGTCACAGAAACAACACATGACATAGCAAACACTGACCTCAAAAGACATTTGAGGGAAACACCTGGCAGTTTACTCCATTTGATAAAGATATTAGTCAAACCTCACTCAAGTCACAAGGTGGGGGGCAAGGACAGATTAATGTACTTGGAGACCCTAAAAGGACAGGATGGTCAACAAAGAAGTGCCTTTGATTATAAGCTTGTTTGGTTCGGTAGTGACTGGGGGGGGGGAATAACAACAACAACAAATACTGATTAACCAGTTTCAGTCATTTGACTGCGGCCATGCTGGAGCACGGCCGTTAGTCGAGAAAATCGACCCCGGGACTTATTCTTTGTAAGCCTGGTACTTATTCTATCGGTCTCTTTTGGCCGAACCGCTAAGTTACGGGGACGTAAACACACCAGCATCGGTTGTCAAGTGATGATGGGGAATAAAGATAAATCTTTTATGAGATGAAGAGCAGCTTCATCCCTGACACCAGAAGAGATGGAGAGAGAGAGAGAGACAGACAGACAGATTTTAAACAAAATATACTGAAATTCATGTCAACCATGAGCATCCTGTCTTTTTGTATATCCAAATTTACATTGTCACGCATGTTTTTACACCTCTCTCTTTTTGAAGAAGGCAGAGTGTGATTTCTGAGAACTTAACTATTATCTCTAGCAGATTGAAGCTCCTACATGAGTTTGTCTTGTTTGCTTACATTTCACACACACACACACACATGAATGTATGCATATATGTATAAAATTGTCTACCACTCCCAGAATGGAATGAAGATCATATATATTCTCTTCTAAACAGGATTAACGTTAGATTGAGCATTGCTATGTTTTCCATGTAAATAATCTTACAGTATTTGTAATATTTCTCTTGATGTACTTCTATGATAGAGACAAAAAATTTAGTATAAGCTCAAAATGTTTTTAATCTTTTTTACTTTATATACATTGCTGGAAGTCTGAGGAAGTTCTAGATGATAACATTCTTTCTTCATCTGTTGACTTGCATTGAGCACAATGATGGATGCACTACATTTCATGCTAACCATAAGATTTGTGTGGTATTTTTCCATTGCTATGTCAGTCAAAGCTAATAATACATAAGATCACTGCTCTGCACAGGAACATTGCAGTTACTGTGTAACTTAATGTGTAAGCTACACTAACAATTCATTGAAGATACTCAGCCATAGTATCTTGCATGAGGACAACCCAATAAACAACTAGGGCAATCAAGTAAATCCAATTGGCAACAGCTGCTTAATTTTATTGAGTACAGGATGAAAGGCAAAGCTAACACATGACGGGTTCAATCCCACTGCATGGCACCTTGAGAAAATGTTTTCTACTATAGCCCCAGGACAATCACTACTGTGTGAGTGAATTTAGAAGATGGAAACTGAAAGAAGCCTGTTGTATGTATAAGTGTGTGTGGTTCTCTGTGAGTCCTTGTCTTGACATCATATAGTGGTTGTAAACCAGCATCAACATGATACAAATAATGTTACTAATTTCCAATCATCTGTGAAAAACATATCTGGTCACAGGAAAATAGTATTACCTTCCTTGGACACAGGTATGGGTTGATGACAGGAAGAGCTTCCATAGAAAATCTGCCTCAGTGGATTCCATCTGATCCATGCAAAGCATGGAAAAGTGGATGTTAAATAATGATGATGATGTGCAGGGCTCTTAAGTATATTTTTTTTCTCTGATGTTCTAAACATTCTTATTTCTTTACTGCCCACAAGGGGCTAAACATAGAGGGGACAAACAAGGACAGACAAAGGGATTAAGTCAAATATATCGACCCCAGTGCGTAACTAGTACCTATTTAATCGACCCCGAAAGGATGAAAGGCAAAGTCGACCTCAGCGGAATTTGAACTCAGAACGTCACGACAGACGAAATACTGCTAAGTATTTCACCCGGCATGCTAACGTTTCTGCCAGCTCACCGCCTTTGTTCTGATGTTCTAAAGATTCTGTTAATCTATCATTGAGATAACCGATTAACCAAAACCTATACTGAATTCTTCAAATACTTTCCCAAAAAATTTCCAAGCGATTATTTCAGCTCATTTAGTTACATAAAAACTGTGTTTAATATTTCCTATTTGCTTTCTCTGAGAAGTAATAATTCTTAATTTCTGAAATATATTTATGTTCTTAAGAATTATTTAAGGAGAAATGGGGAAGAGGCAAACTTCTCAATCTTGTTGGTGGGGGTTTGCATAGTCAATGTTCCGACTGATTTGCCAAGTCTGGTGGTTAGAGGGAAAACGTGAGCAGGTGGGGGATAACAGTGGGGGTTGCAGTTATGCAAAAGAAAAATTAGGTAAAGTTTTCAAGTGTGAAATTTGAGAGATAAGAGAAAAAAAAAAAAAAGAAAGCAGGAAAGACAGATGCACTGAGGGGCTGTATGTGTGTATGTGTGTGTGTGGGGGGGGGAATACACAGCCAGAGGAAGAAAGTTAGAAAAAGAAGGAGTGGTGATGGTAGTAGTGGTAAACAAGGAGGGGAGGGGAATAGAGGCAAAGACACAGTGGGAGGCACATTCAGCTGTCAGCAACTAGCTGCAACATTACACAAATATCCAAATTTGTAGAACCATTCAACTTGATACTGCGGAAAATTACATAAAAGGGAGAGGGAGGAGAGAGAGAGAGAGAGAGAGAGAGAGAGAAAGAAACTGTAATGTTTTATAAACAGAGCTGGTTGTAACAAATGTTAAAATGATATATTCTAAGAAAGAGAGAAGAAAAAAAAATTGCAAAACATTGAGATATTGCATTTGGGCCCTTGGTAATTACTTGGATAAGGAAGGAGGAATGACTTGAACTCAAATGGGCCAAATACGCATCTCAGGCCTGATAATATTTAACAACCAAGTTCCAGTGTCACTTTCAAGATAAAATGTAGAAATGTGCGCACACACACACACACACAGGTGTGTGTGTATATATATATATATATATATATATGTATATATATATATATATATATATATATATATATATATATATTAGTCAGTAAATAGTGGGGTTGTGTTAACCGCACGTGGAGAAATAATAGGAAAATGAAGAATAAGGCAGAATGCTAAATTGGAAGCATATTTTAATAAAGATTTCTAACCGGCTTTCGTTGCGAAGCAAATTTTCAAGAAGGAGAATGAAAATGTTTTTTACAAAGAAGTACAAAATGAAGAAAATAATATATAAAAAAATAACTATACCAATACATTATATTGTCTTTGAGCTTTTGAAGTTCAATGGTAATCCATTTAGATAATGGTTGGAAAAATAAGGATGAATGAGAATTGAGAGCTGTGTTAAGTTTTAAAAAAAGGTTAAAAGTTTGTGTTAAACAGGAAGTGTGGTGTCAAAACAGGAAATGTGTGTGAGGGGAGACAAATGTTTTTAGTTGGAGTTATAAACTCTTTTTCAACAGATAAACTTCCTGTTGAAAAAGAGTTCATAACTCCAACTAAAAACATTTGTCTCCCCTTACACACACTTCCTGTTTTGACACCACACTTCCTGCTTAACACAAACTTTTAACCCTCTTTTTTAAACCTAACACAGCTCACAATTCTCATGCATCCTTATTTTTCCAACCATTATATACATGAACTATCATTGAACTTCAAAAGCTCAAAGACAATATAATGTATTGGTATAGTTATTTTTTTATATATTATTTTCTTCATTTTGTACTTCTTTGTAAAAAACATTTTCATTCTCCTTCTTGAAAATTTGCTTCGCAGTGAAAGGAGGTTAGAAATCTTTATTAAAATATGCTTCCAATTTAGCATTCTGCCTTATTCTTCATTTTCATATATATATATATATATATATATATATATATATATATATATAATATAAATAAAGAGATTAGCTTAGTCTATGAGATTAGACTAATCTTGCAAATCTTCTCTGAAGAGCAATTTATATGGTGAAGCTTTAAAGTTAGCAGCTGCAGCTGTAATTGCTGCTGCTGCCACTATCATGAGGCCAACCAATAAGCCAGTCACTCAACTTGCTAGAAGTAACAGCTAAATCCCCATATCACAACCTACTGTTTTAGGAAAAATAAATGGACACATTAGATAATGTACTTCTGGAGATTATATATATATATATATATATATATATGGTGCCACACCCTTTGGGCTGAAATATGTAAAAGCATACATATATATTTATTATATATATATATATATATATATATATATATATATATATATATATATATATATATATATATGGTGCCACAGCCTTTGGGCTGAAATATGTAAAAGCATACATATATATTTATTACATATATATACATATATATATATATATATATATATATATATATATATATATATATATATATATATATATAAAGGAAGAAAGAAAAAACTGGTGGATCACAGCTGGAACATCTCGTTATAGGTCAACTCACACTAGGCTATCATGAGGCTAACAATATCTTCCTTATCACTACACACCACCACTTCCACTACTAGACCTATTTTTTCCTTATACTGTGTTGGATGGAGTTAATGAAGCCAGCATTGTCCCAGGAGAGCTCTGTTGGTTGTCAGTCCATCTGGCAAACCCCCAGGGAAGAGCCTAAGTTAACAATGATGTTTTGTATTTTACTGGAATCATTTCAGAAACCACAACTGCTTAAAACAACTCCAGAATGGCTACACAACCAAGAACTGTGCCACTTAAAGATGATGATGATAATAATAATAATGGCATCAAATTTTGGCACAAAGCCAGCAGTTTCAGGGGCACTGAAATATGCTTCGACTGGTACTTATTTCGCTGGACAAAATGCTTAGCGGTATTTCGTCTGCCGCTACGTTCTGAGTTCAAATTCCGCTGAGGTCGACTTTGCCTTTCATCCTTTCGGGGTCGATAAATTAAGTACCAGTTATGCACTGGGGTCGAGACTTAATCTCTTTGTCTGTCCTTGTTTGTCCTCTCTATGTTTAGCCCTTTGTGGGTAATAAAGAAATAAGATGCATGCTCACACAAATATGATGGGCTTCTTTCAGTTTTCATCTACCAAATCAACTCACAAGGCTTTCGTTGGCCCTAGGTTATAGTAGAAGACACTTATTTAAATGCAGACAAGGAACTGTCGAACAATAAACAATATATCACCACCATCACTACAGGGGTTAGACTAATCTGCTTTGTTGTTAAACACAGATGTCCTATTGAATGCCAAAATCTGTTTGTTGAAGTTTACTCCAATTTGTCTGACTGAACTAAGAGGAAAAAAAGAACAAGTTCCTCTTCTTACTTGATCAGAAAGACATCCAATTGTAGAGCCTTCTGCGACAATAAAAAGACCAGCCAAACCATGTACTCTGTGTGTGTGTGTGTGTGTGTGTGTGAGGGAGAGAGAGAGAGAGAGACAAGAGGCAGCGGGGTACATATGTCATCACCATTTTACATCTACTTTCCCTCCTAGCCTGAGTAGGATAGGCCAAAGAGGTTTCATTTCTTATCTGGAATCCCTACCCTCCAAGTCATGCTGCCTGACAGCATCTTGCGCGTGCATTTTTTTTTTTTTTTTTTTGGTATGGTTTCTGCAGCTGGATGCCATTCCTAGCCTGAACTGCTACACAGAAGGAACTGAGTGCATTTTATCAAAGGTGTCATGTTCTCAACAAGACAAAAGGGACAAAAAGGACCCCATAACCCCACATTGTATCCACTCGATTACCTATCCCTTTACAGAGCGTACTATGTGTGCACAAGCAGTAGTTAAGCTGCCCTTACACCCAGTGAAACAAAAGGGGTTTTCAACACAGTATGCTGTCTCTATTCAGGGCATTGTGACCAACAGAGAGGGTAAGACAGAAGATAAATGCAGAGGAAGAACTAAGGTAGGAGGCAGACAGAAGTGAGAGTACAGTGGTGGTGGTGGTGGTGGTGGTGGAGGAGGTGGTTGACAAAGTGATTGGTGTGAGGAGGAAGAAAGATGGTGCTAGAAAGAGTGATGACGAGGGGACAGGGATGATAGGGTGCAACGAAAGAGACAATAATAGCAGAGAAGTGGGAGTGAGGGCATGTGATTGTTATTCATAGAATGGGGGATGCTATATGAGGGAACTGCAGGCAGGGGACCAGTGGCTATGATATTTAATATGTATATTCTTTTCTTGTTTCAGTCATTTGATTGCAGCCATGCTGGAGCACCGCTTTTAGTTGAGCAAATCAATCCCAGGATTTATTCTTTCTAAGCCTAGTACTTACAATATATTTTGACTAAAATGTTATAACAAAAGGGTTTTTTAAATATTAGCCATGAACATGCTTGCTGTGGGAGGCACAATATTTTCGATTCAGAAATGTAAAAGGGGTAAAGAGCCTCTTTGGTCATGAATGACCATGGGATTGTACCTAGAAAGTTTCCCTCCAAGGCACAAGTCTGGACAAGGTTGTTTATGGAAGACCAGCAGTCACCCAGGCATACCAGCCTCTCTTCTCCATGCCACCAATGTTACCCAAGGGAAAGGCAAAAGCCGATACAACTTGGCACCAGAGATGTTGCAACTCATTTCTACAGCTGAGTGAACTGGAGCAATGTGAAATAAAGTGTTTTTCTCAAGACCACAACACACAGCCTGGTCCAGCAATCAAGCTCATTATCTCATGATTGTCAGCCCGATGCTCTAACCAATAAACCATGTCAAGAAAGGGTAAACATAACTGAACAAGGCTTAAGCCCTTAAGCAATTTAAATAGGCCACATCAGGCCCAAATATTCCACCTTTTTTATCCAGCCTCTCACACCTACCATACAATGTCCTAAAAATAAATAATCACATCATTGAAATCTTGAAATTATGGGATAATGCATGGTTAATTCAAAACAATGTGAATAAATAAGCATTAGATTTGGCAGTGATGCTGAAGGGTTAAATCAACCAAACAAAGGCATTAACCAAGCTATTTTAGAGTAATTTTGATGTAGGTAAACATTCTAAATGTTGTCAGGTATTCTGATCTTGAAAGAATCCCAGAAGAAAAAAAACAAGAGTATGATGATTACATTTGAACAGGTATCAAACAAACATGGCCGCTATCTGTTAGAAATAGTTTACTGCTTGACTATAGACAGAGCACAAGTTGTGATGCAATCTGGTTATATGATATAGAAAATGTAAGTTTTGGCTTCATGTCAAGAGCAACCGTATCATCTTATAAGCAAAGGCTGAGATATTACTTGCACCTCTCACTGTATCACAATTATGTTGTAGCCACTAAGTAAACATGTTATTAAAAGTTGTCTTGGCTGATGAGACGACCTGATTCTTGCTTCCACCAGTGACTGTTACAACCACATTAACAGGAATGCTGACAGTCACCGAGAAAGCCTCTATACAGTCACTCAACCTGCTAGAAATAATAGACAAATCACACCCTACAATGGATAATGCAGTGTTTGATACACTGTATGAATAAAAGGAGATGGCTAAGACTGGATAACCTTTGTCTGCTGATTTGCTCCAATCATGACTGAGTTGGCCCTAAACAGCAAATGCATGCTGGGTATTGACAGGAAGGGCAACTAAGTTTTGTGTTTGAGCATAATGATGTAAAACAGCTTAGCTTTCATATCAAAAGGTAATTTACCCAGTTGGTAAATAAAGACTTGACAAAATTGTCAGACAGGCTGGAATAAGTACTGGGACAATGTGATTGACTAAAAGTACAAACATAAACATTTCAGGTTCAAATAACACCACAGTAATAACTATGGATCATTTTGCAAATTGATTTATGTCACATCCAGTTCTCAATTGGAATATAGAAACATATATTTGTGTTTCAGTATTACTTTCAAGAATAAAGTAATTAAGAAAAGCATCATTCAAGCAAGCTACAGATGACTAAAGCAGACAACATGAACTTTATCTATCCCTCCAACCATCGTAATATCTACTTATCTCTGTGTGTGCGTGTGGGGGGAGGGGTTGTGGTAGTGCTCCATCATGGCCTTAAGCAGATCTTAGACTGAATATAAACACAAGGAATTACTTGGAGAAGTCAAATGTTCCAAGAGAAAATTGAAAATTCACCAGGTGGAGATGCCAGCCAGTTTATTGTGATTCAATCTTTATGTAAATAAAACTAATTTAACTCTAATTGGGGACTCACTTCTTTGTCATTAATATATTTAATAAGGTATAAATGTCACACATATGCACCACTTCTCTAAATGTTTGAGTGTTTATCAGTTAAAATAAAATCAACCAAATTCCAAGGCCAATGAGGAAGACAATGTGGTAACACGAACTGCTACAAATAGTAGCCAAATTTATCTTAAATCACACCCTTTCTGACTTAAAAAGAGGAGGAGACATGTATCCAAGAAAATTTGGTCCACAATATATACCTTAAACAAAAATCAGTTGATAAGGGTTTGAATACCTGAGAATATAGCTCAACTCAGTGTTGACCTGAGGTTCAACAGCAACAAATCAAATGTCACACAAAATGAATAACCCTCTTGTATTTACACCAGCCATATCCGGCTCAAATTTTCTACCTGTTTTATCTTCAAACAGCCTCTCACACTTCTCCTACAATGTTATTCTAAAAATAAACAATCACGTCATTGAAATCTCAAAGTAATGTATGACTAATTCAAATCAATGTGAATAAGCAAGTATTGAATTTGACAGAGAAATCTGAATACAAAATGAATAAACAACATTCTCTAGATCAATGATCTGTAGGTACGTGGTACTTCGTTATGCAAATATAATATATTATAAAGTATAATAAATGTTTCTATATGTCGATACCACATTCTACTGTGTAGAAATAACTTTAACAAAATTCTCTAGATTGGTTAAGTGGTTCTATCTCCTTGCTTGACTTCATTCAAGTAGCTTGGTCTATGTCACTGTCCTCACTTCCTCAATTCTAACAATACCAGTTCCTTGTTATGTGAAGCTGTGTACTCCCTAACTGTTCCACGTTATGTATTGGTAGCTGCTAGTATCACAACTTCATGTTATTGTCTATTTACTCAAAAGAACATATTTCTTCAACAAAGAGTTTGCTTGAAACATAAAACTTCCTCCACCCCTTCCTCACAGCAAACCAAATTATTATTATTCCACTTGGAACTGTTTACACATGTTAATTGCTGACATAGACCATTACTAGTTTCCTCGCAGCCTACTGTCTATTTTATTGGTAACTTAGCTTCACTGTCAACATATGCCAAGCATTAAGAGTATTTATAATGAAATGTAACGAATTGAAAATTTATTTAATTACTTTAAATACATTCATTAAATCATTATTTCATTACTTCTACAAGTTGCAATGCACACCCACATCACATGTCACAACTACATGTGTTTTTTTGTTGACTACCTAAACTGTAGTTTAAAAACCATTTTAAAATAACTAGTCTCTCTTTCTTTCACAGAAACTTTCAAGGCTTCTAAGACTAACTACGACCAACAGTGACTAGAGACAAGCAGGAAGAAAGTTGGTGTGCAGGAAAATGATAAGACCTACTTCAAGCACAAAGTAACCAATCTACATTGAAAGGATCGTGAAGTCAAGAGGAAGAGATGAAACTAACGAAGAATGTTTAAATCCTTATCTCATATATTCAGAAATTTAACTTTTGAGTATTTTTTCCAGAAGTTTCAGTTATAATTCTGTAAATACAAGAAAATAAATATAAAATAAATTCCATTTAAAAAAAAAACAAAAAAAAAACAGACACGTAAGTCAAAATTTGTAAGAGTGGTAACATGGGAAGTTGTGGCAGCCATGTCTTTTTCAACACATCTAAAAACATAGTGATGTATGTGAAATGGAAGGATTTCAACCAAAACAGAGAATTTGGTTACCAAGACCTGCTCTACAGATCTCATCAAAAAGAAGGTAACTTATATAGTTATCAATTGTTATGTATCGCATGCTTTTGCTACTCATTGCTGACACTAAAACAAAAGTTTTCCCAATTGAGTGTGAATTCTCCCACCAGATGAAGCCATTACGTTATTTTGTTCTTTGTTTTCTTGGCAGAGATATTGGGGTGGTTTGCATTAGCTTTCCCCACCTGGATTACTGTTGGCACACAAGGAGCTTATCCACCCTTCAACAGGTCTTATTGGGTTAATTCATTCAACAAAAAATTCAACAAGATGGCGCACCAGCATGGCTGCTATCTAATAACTGAAACAAGTAAAAGATAAGCTAAACACAATTGGGAGACAGTCACTAGAATTAATCTAGTTACTCCACAAATTCTGAATGACCTTAACAATCAAGGGCAAGAGCCCTCTCCCAGTTGTGGCCAACAGCCAATGATTTCTCTACACAAGTACTACAAGGCCACAAATTTCATGGAGAGGTGTAATTGATCAACATATCTCCTGATTTTGACAAGCATATATTGGCACAAGGCCAGCAATTTTAGGGAAAGAGTGTGGTTAGCTGGTTAAATCGACCCCAGTATTTGATTGGTACTTTACTTTATCAACCCTGTAAAGATGGAAAGCAAAGTTGACGTCAGTGGGATTTGAACTCAGAATGTAAAGAAGCCACTGAGCATTTTGTGCAATGCGCCAAATATTCTGTTAGCTCACTGCAGCAACAAGAACAACAACAAGTGATTTGTCACACTAGCAAAACGCCACCGATTCAGAGTGGATTATGGTGTTTACATATGCATCGTTATACCCACCCCTCCATATCACCCTCCTCCTCATCATCATCATTTTAATATCCACTTTTCCATGCTTGCATGGGTTGGACAGAATTTGAAGAGGAAGATTTTCTACAGCCGGGTGCTCTTCCTGTCATCAATCCTCACTCTTTTCTAAGCAAGGTAAGAACATAGCTTGCATGATGGTGATGCTTATTTAGAAGACAATAACACACACACACACACACAGAGGCTTCTTTCAGTTTCTGTACACCAAATCCACTCACAATGCTTTGGTTGGCCTGAGACTATTGTAGAAGACAGATGGCCAAGGTGCCACGTAGTGGGACTGAACCAAGAACCATGTGTTTGGTAAGCAAATTTTTTAGCACACAACACCACCTATCATACACACACAATATGATACTTTGTTTATATCTTAAAAATTTTTTTTTTCTACTATGTAGAAACCCACTTGTATACACCTGCTCTTGTATATATTCTATTAGGTCAATATCATATCTGTTCACACCTACGCACTATTATGTGAGTACTGCCTGAATTGCTACCTCCAAACTCTTCTACTCACTCACACCCCTAATTCTTTGAGTACGACTCATAACTCAACACTCTCTCCTCTGTAACAAAACAAAAGAAAAAAACCCACCTCGCCCTTCCCACTTTCATTATTCACTTTGTGATTTCTCTGATATTTCCTTTTAACTCTTCCCTGCCTGTCTAACTCAACAAAAGACAAATTGTAGAAAACGATATCTTGAATCTTGAGATTATTTTCTTTTTTATTCAGTGCAATACAGCCACTTTGTATTAGTTTTTTTTTGGGGGGGGGGGTCTCTCTTTAAAAAAAAATAATAATAATAATTTTGGCTCTCCATTCAGTTTGACAAAATGCTTTCTGGATTAAACTACCATGCTGACACAGATTAAAACCCCCTAGGATTACATAGATACTGGATTTAGTATAAACAATGCCAGCACTCATCTGCATTTCATTTCAGAGAAAATAATAGGCTTCCTATTACCCTATGAATAGTACACGAAGCAGGAAATTTGTCTGAGTGTGTGTGTGTGTGTGTGTGTGTGTGTGTGTGTGTGTGTGTGTGTGTGTGTGTGTGTGTGTGTGTGCGTGCGTGTGTGTGTGTGTGTGTGTTTCAATCAGCCTTCTCTTTCTCTGTAGTATCAAGTGTATCTCTATGCTGCATCACTTGTATTTTTCTGCTAAGCTTCAAGTGAGTCTGACACACACCTAATTTCTCCTCTTCCACAACAAATCTATTTAATGTCACCAAAAGCCACACCCAGTTCCTCTCCCATCATGCAAATTGTCCCATCCCACACCCAACATACTAACAACTATTTTGCCGAATCTTTTCCCCCGTGGAACATCACCAGCTTGGAATTCCTTCCTTGTTCAGGTTTTTCCCCAGTAGATGTCAATTTACAAACGTCAAAGCAGAACGTTAGCCACACATATCTCACCAATTCTGAAACAGCAACGAAATTCTGGGAACTGCTGCCTCCTTTTTCTTCATAATAAAGTTAATGAGTTAATTAACCCTTTAGCATTCAGATTATTCTGTCAAATGTTATAAATATTTATTCATATTCTTTTGAGTACATCCTGCATTATTTTATAGCTTCGAGATTTCGATGATGTGATTGTTTATTTTAAGAATATTGTCAGAAAGGTGTGAGAGGTTGGATCTGACTAGTAGGAACATAAAAGCAGGTAGAATACTTGGGCCAGAAAGGGCTAGTTTAAATGCTAAAGGGTCAATAAGTAAACAGTTGGTATAGTCATTTGACAATTCTTCAAAGTGATGCAGCTCTTCCTTAGGTTAAGTAATAAAACAATGTCACATGACTGTCTCTCTACTACAAGCCATGTAGAAAACCAATGCCACATGTTTGTACCTCCACCTCAGTCTAACAACAGTGCTACATGTCTTCTCTTCAACTTCACCAGACTAACTAATGTTGTCACATGACTCAACTCACCCCCAGAGTAAGCAATGTCATGTGACTGTCTATCCACCCATCACATGACCATTAAGTCTTCATCCCAAGCCTAACCAAAATCACATGGTTCTCTTTCTCTCTCTCTCTCTCTCTATTTATATATATATACACACACACACACACGTCTAACAAATATCATGTCACATCATCACTGTTTGACCGTGAATTCTTCTTTGGGTCTGCAAAAATAGTTTATTCCTGACAATCTAGTATTACCCTTGTTATAAGGGGAAATCTGTCAATTTCTGATTCCCAATCTTTCTAATCTCCTAAATTACGTAAATCCTGACTGTTCTGTAACCTAAATATCTGCCGCTACAGGATCGGTTCCAAGTCACCAATAATAACAACCGCAAACGACAACAACAGCAAGCATAGCACTGAGTGCTTGATAAATATGACAGCGATGACTTATAAACAAACAGAGGGTGTATGGGAGGGAGAGGGGGGGAGAGAATATAAACAAAACAGAAATTGTACAGGAAGTATGATAATTGGAGAGAGGTAAAAGAGGACAAAGAGGGGGGAAGAGGAGAGAGCCAGACAAATGTGAGGGAAAGATACTGAGAGAAAAGAAGAAGAGATGTGAAGGAGAGACAGAAAGAGAAAATAAGGATGGAAAGAGAAGTGGTTGGACATACATCAAAAGAATGTGTGAATGGTGGTGTTATTGTGACCTATGACCCATAGCCATTCCAGCCATGACAATCCTGTTTTTCTTTCAGGAGAAAGTGTATCAAGTATGTTATTTTTTTTAAGAGACTGCTGATTCCAAAATGGATTGGCTTCCGCTTCCAGCGGGGTCAGGTGGTCCTGCAGGGCCCACAGTAACCCTGTTGGTATGTGTGGAGGTGTTTGCTGTTGGTGTTATTAATATGTGGTTGGTAAACCTGTTATACATGTACCAGATCACATCTAAGTATTTCATGGAAGAGTAGTTCATATTCCAGTAAAGTTATTTTGTGGTAAAACCCTAACTACTACTTCCTCTCAGTTTCCCCACATTTTTCTGGGAAAGTTACTCTCAATAGACTAGCAACCTCTCCCAGAAACCCATTTCACACAGTAGTTTCAATGTCTATGCCTGATACCGGTGGACTTTTGTTACAGGATCAATATTTATTTAACGAAAGGATCTATGAAGAAATAGATGGATATATCACCAAGCTAACGGCAATTTACATTCTAAGTTCAAATCTTGCCAAGGCCTGTCAGTATTTCCAGAATATAAAGCTACATTCAAATCAACTAATGGGAGATGGGTTTGAAGAATGTAAATTTTCAACTCAATCTATCTGCATTCTAAGTAATTATCAGACTAGCCATATTGAACTATCTCCTGACCACTCATGCTTTGCTCCACTTTAAGAAATACCTATTCACGTGTCGGGGTCAATGTAACCAATCAAACAACCTCCCCTGAAAAAATACTGGCCTAAATTACAAACAATTACCATCACCACCACCACTCAGAGTTTCACGTTCCCAATTAACAGGAACGTGAAACTCTGAGTAACAGCTTTTGCTATATTTCTGCTGCTTTTAAATAAAGCATATATATATATATATATATATATATATATATATATGCAACGGGCTTCTTTCAGTTTCTGTCTACCAAATCCACTCACAAGGATTTGGTCAGCCCAAGGCTATAGTAGAAGACACTTGCCCAAGGTGCTATGCAGTGGGACTGAACCCGGAACCATGTGGTTGGTAAGCAAGCTACTTACCACACAGCCACTCTAGTGTTTGTTTTTTTTACATGTCAAATAATTTCAGGACAATGCATGATGCTTGTCAGAGAAAATATACATTTCGCTGTAAAAACTAAAAATGAAATCTGAATCAAACACACAAATAATAATAATAATAAATAATAGCAGTAAAATATTTAAAATGGACGTTTTATTTATTTATTTATTTTTTTCTTTTTCCTTGTAGGCCTAATAACAATGGTTTCTTTGTCATTCGCAGAAAGATTTAAATCTCAGCCAGAATCAACTGACATCATTGCTTTTGCAAAAGGAATTGTTTTCACCCAATGCCTTAAGGGGTAACGAGGGGAGAACGAAGGGGTGATGAGGAGACAGAAAGAACCACCAAGAAAAGTACATAGCAATCAATGATGACACAAAAGCCTTTTTAGGTTAAAATGTGACACCCCTTATCATTATTGGTTGTTTCATAGGATCCTTTATCATCAAGATTAAATAAAAATTTACCTCTTTTAAAGAAAGAAAGAAAAAGGATAATGTCTCTCACTGTCAAGTGAGGTTGTTTATCTAAGAAACACAACAGATGCAGTGATGTTTCATTTATTTTTTTTATCTTTCACTGGTTTCAGTTATTAGACTGTGGGCATGCTGGAGCACTGCTTTGAAGAATTTTAGCCACTACTTGTTTGTTTGATTTTTAAGCCCGATACTTATTCTAATGGTCCATTTCGCCAAATCACTAAGCTACAGGGATGTAAACACGCCAACACCAGTTGTCAGGCAGTGATAGGGCACAAACATAAACACACACACACAGAAACACATGAAAATGAGATGACAAATGTACAAATGATTATCTTTATAAACTTCATTAGCTTACAGTTGTTTCTGCTAAAAGATGCCGTGGACTCATAGTAACACCTTATAGCTTCATCAGAGCCTCAAATACGAAGTGCAATTCATTTGGGAAAAGAATTACATTTAATCCTTTATTCCTTTGTCATCTGATTTGTTATTATTACAGCTCTGTATTTGACTAATGCTCTATTCTGAAGCATATGCATATTCAGTTCTTCACCAAGTTATTGGTCCTGTAATGCCAAAGTGGTGTGTGTGCGTGCATATATATATATATATATATATTGTGAAGGTGCATGGCTTAATGGATAAGGTGTTGCACTCACAATTGCGAGATTGTGGGTTCAATTCCCAGACCAGGCATTGCATTGTATTCTTGAGCAAAGCACTTTATTTCACATTTGGAGCTAAAACATCTCTTAAAATCACTGAATGAAAACTGTCACATCAGCTAAAGTATAACTACTACTACTACTACTACTACTACTACTACTACTACTACTACTACTACTACTACTACATAACCACCACCACTGTAAGCACCAAATATGTTTTACACCATCTCCCAACAGGACCCCAAATAAAAATGTGTCATTGCCATCCAGAGAGATTTCATTACACTGACATTAAATTGTAGGAAAACATTTGAGAGTTAGATACACATTATAAGTAAGTAGTAAGACACTTGGAAACATTCCAGAATGTTCTGTAACAGCCTTGTATAATTTCTTAGCAGCTTTCTAAAAAGAAACATCCAGTAGAGAAGCTCTCCAGAGAATACGATTGTATAATTCGAGAAAAGGTTATTCTTGTTTGTTTACAAGTTTGAGAAAATACTTAATGCCTCCAGGCAAAAACACCGAGAATCGAAAACAACAAAAATACATAATTTAAAAAGCAAAAAACACAAATAAACTACTTCACGTTTTAGACTTTTACAACTTGAACAGGGACAAGCCTGTAACCAGAAGCAATTTACACTAAGCAGAAGGGAGGAAGATTACAAACGAAAAAAAAAATTTTTTTTTTTCTTCTCTCAACTGAACAGTAGGTGGAAATGATAAATTTGGCACTGATGCTGTCGAAGAGTTGCATGCAAAATTTACGATGAGATCCCTATGTATGCCAGTGAAATGTCAATCAGTCCGAAAATTATACACACAGAAATCAATACAGCATCCATGAGTCACTAAGTTTTCTTCATTTATCCATCACGATATTAATGAAGTATATTGATTTGTTTTGTTTGCTTGTGTTCCTTCTTTCTTTCTGTCTGTCTGTCTGTCTTTCATCCTATCTAAACAACCAATGAGCAATACCGGAAATAATTAACTATTTTCAGAAATAAGCAATACTGAACTGCAAACAACCCCAATTAACATTATCCAAACCTATTTAACTGACTAATAGATCAACCAATAATAATAATTTCTTTATATTTGCCGAAGGGGCCTTGGATGATTTATGCAGAAATCAAACGGGGGGGTAAATAAAATGGAAAAAAAAAAGTATGCATAGTACAAATGAGTGATGATGCTGGCCTTCTGGCACAGGAAAATCTCGGACAAGAGCCAATGAAGAAACCGCACAAATCTACAGTCACTCTCACTTCCAACTACCAAACTCCAACTTTTATTAACATGACCCTCCTTTTAACAAGTTAACTGGGGGGGGGGGGGGGGGGGAAACATCTACCAGTCCACCATCACATTCTTTTCCAAGTGGGGGGGAAAAAAAAATAATAATAATTGCCATGATGCAGTACCAGGTAGTAGCTTTCATGGTTTCTGATTTTAACTAATTGGAAGTGTTAACATGTATATGTCGTGTCTTGGTGTAAAGTTTTATATTCATGTATTGGATATATAATATAACGAAGCAGGGGGTGGGGGAGAAAGTATATACATGATGCATTACTATTACACAAGACTCAACACTCCATATCACAGTAAACTGCTTCTTTGTTTTATAACAATGAGTCAGTCCACTTTCAGTCACAGGAGGAGGGGTTGGAATCCTTCTACAGCATAAAGGGAGGGACTACAGCAAATATTCTGCTCAATACCAGATTTGCTTTTCAATTGCTTGACCATAACCAGTTGCAGGTTCAATTATGCCCTAGAGAAAGCCATTTCATTTCACATCGTCCCAGTTCACACAACTGAAAATGAGTAACCATCAGCGACTTGGGAGTTAACCCAATATGATGCATTGGGATCTAATTCAGAAGAGAGAGGAGTTTTGTACTCTCAGTTGTTTAAAGAGTACAGAAACCAAGGTAAATTCTGGCCTAATGAGCCCGCAGGCTCAAGATACGCTAAAATTCTAATGCAAAAACTGAAAAAGTTGCTGTAATAAGGGAAATTCCAATGCATGACTATAATCATGGAATGAAGAGACAAATCATTGTCCTGAATGTACACAAGAATACTCTGTGACTGTGACTGTGAGTGTGTGTGTTTAAGTACACATCAGGTTTGTCTTTAGAAGACACAAGCATTTTACAAAAAATTTGTTGATGCCAAGAAATAGCTAAAAAAAAAAAAAAAAAAAAAATGAAATAATTTCCATATAACCTAAATTCAAACAAAAAGCATTCGTTCTCTAAGCAACAAATATTCATAGCATGAGATAGCTTCATGCTTCAGCAATATTAACCTATTAGCATTTAAACCAGCCATATCTGGCCCAAATATTCTACCTGCTTTATGTTGCAATTGGCCAGATCGGGTATCTCATACCTATCCTGCAATGCCATTCTAAAAGAAACGCACAATCACATCATCAAAATCTTGAAGCTATGAGATAAAGCACGATTAATTCAAAGCAATATGAGTAAATAAGCGTTACATTTGAGAGTAATCTGAATGCTAAAGCATTGAATATTCAAATTAAACTAAGTTAGATATTACAGACTGTTGCAGTTAATAGTGTAAACAAGTTAATCAGTTCATGGTTCAGTGGTTTTTAGCTCATTATCCTCAATGTGGTGTGTGTCCTTGACAATGTCAGTGAAATCTCAGTGACTGAATTGTATCTAACGAATTTTGAGGGGAGAAGTGGTAGTGCACTGTTGCTATTTTTAGTTCGAGGTCAATCCTTGATCGTGCAGTCCTATGATCAAAAGCATTCCAGCTGTGACCATCCCAGCAGTATTTGGGATTACAATAGTCAATATGCTCTTTCTTTACATTTTTTTCTTTCATTTTTATTTTTGGATTGTAGGAAATACAGCAGATTCATTTGCTATTTCCAGCAATCTAAACAACCGCATAGAGGCTCAAGATTGGTGGGTGGAGCTACATAATTAGTGACTTGACAGCTTTTAGCGGAGCAAGCATACTCCAGAGAACTGTCCCAGTGAATGACTATGTTAAGTTTGAAACCTTCGGTAGTGTTCCAACACTTCTAATGGATTAAACATGGTATTATCTGCCCAAAAGGGGGGGGGGACCCAAGAAAGATAATATTAAAGACAGAAACAAACACACGTGGGAGAGAGAGATGCGAAGTGAGAGCTGCATTGACAAAATAGAATCAATACAGAGAATGAGAGAGGGGGAGAGAATGAGAGAGGGGGAGAGAATGAGAGAGGGGGAGAGAGATAGTGTGAGGAAAAAATGGACGGATGGAGGGAGGGAGGGAAAGAGAGTTGTACAAGAAAGACAATAAAATCAAAAGGAAAAAAAAAAGAGAGTTGTATTGACAGACAATAATACAATCAAGAGAGAGAGAGAGAGAGAGAAAGAGAGAGTGTGTGTGTTGCATATACAGACACAAAAAGAGAGAGTGTGTGTGTGTGTGTGTGTTGCATATACAGACACAAAAAGAGAGAGCGTGTGTGTGTGTGTGTATGTGTGTGCAAGCGTGTGTGTGTTGCTTATACAAACACAAAAGGAGACAGACAGGCAGTCTGTGTAAGGGAAAGTGTTTGTGAGCATAAAAAGTGCTTTGTGTATAATCAAAAGTAAACAAACAATAAAATTTTTAAAAAACACAACACAAAATAAAACAAGCAAAACAAATATAAACAAAGTGAAAATAACAAAAGAAAACTTAAAAAAAAAAAACATCTGAAACAAAAAACTTTTGCACCTATTTCACATCATCCACACATCTCACTACGATTGCAACAACATTGGTGGTTCACATTTCGCTACCTTGTACTGAGTTAAATCACCTTTACTAGTGGCAAAGTCATTAATCGGATGGAGCAGGAGGTGGGCGGGAGAGGGAGAGAAACATGATAATGTGACCTTAATGGTAGTGAAAGAACAGTCAGATTTAGCAGTGACCTTGTAGGCTTTTCTCTGGTTCATACCAATTACAGCCCAGATTTGAATCGCTAATTAACCCACATCCCGCCAATGTCACCTGCCCTACCTAAGTTATGTTTTGTACAAGTCACAAATAATTGATGAAGGTAAGCTGAAGTTTTAATTATCCAAAAGTGAAAAGATGACATCTAATGAACAAAAATAAGGAATAAAAATTCCATGGACAAAGATTGAGTTTTAGAATTCCAGGTACACAATTTGCAACAAAGAATTCAGAGTTTTCGAACCTCTAAATCATCGTCATCACCACCACCACCACCACCACCACCACCACTAACACCATCATTGTTTTAAGATCTACTTTTCCATGTTTGCACAGGCCAGATCAAATTCAATGAGGCAAGGCAGATGTTCCACAACCAGATGCTCTTCTTGTTGCCAACCTTCACCAGTTTCCTAGCAAGGTCAATATTTTCCCTACTCCTTTGAACATGAAGAGTACAATGGCTGGACATGCATTCACCGAAGACTGCAAATGAACACCATTGCTTGGATGACCATGTCAGTGGTTTGCAGTTAGCACACAATGCCAAGACAAGGAGACAAACACACACACATACAATGAGCTTCTTTCAATTTCTGTCAAGGAAAGAAGAGACAAACACACACGACAGACGTCATTCAGTTTCCATCAATGAAATCCACTCACAAGGATTTCATTGGACCAAGCTATAGTAGAAGACGCTTCCCCCAAGGTGTCACACAGTGGGACTGAACTAAAAACTATGTGGTCAAGAAGCAAACTTCTTACCACACAGCCATGCCTGTACCTATGGATTATAATTAAATAGCAATATGGACAGAGCATTAACCTCTGGATTAAGACACTATAATCAGCAGAGCTTAAGGAGCCTGGTGATGTTCTGCATCAAGAAGAGACAACAGAACAGAAGATAAAATAGAAGCATATTAAGTATCCGTAACAAGAAATATCTTAGCTTGCAGGTACAGTTTTAATTTCATTTCTTTCCGATGAAAGAGTTTTACCTGAAATATTAAGCTACTTTTATCATTTTACAGCAACTTAATACCACATCTTTTTCTAGGATTTTGCATCTATTGTATCAGCTAACTTACACTGCTCTACTTGTAGTGTTCAGTCAAAGTCGGAGAATAACTGTCACATCCATTTCAATTATTACAGGAGAATGAAAATAGAAATCTGCTTCCAAATCTAGTTCAAGTTTCTCAATGTATATATATCCAAAACTGAAAGATCTTTTGAATAAAATTAGCATTGAAAATATCAAAAAAGACATAGAAAAAAAACACAAAGGCACCATAAACAATTCAATGTCTATGCAGACAAACTCACAGAGATCAGCTTGACTCTCTCGGCAGCAATGTTTGCGTCGGTGGTTATTACCTTTTTTTTTTTTTTACCATAGTACTTGTTTCAGTCATTAGACTGCAGCCATGCTGGAGCACCACCTTGAAGAATTTCAGTCGAGTGAATCAACCTCAATACTTTTTTTTCTTTTCCTTTTAAGCCTGGTACATATGCTATCAGTCTCTTTTGCTAAACCACTAAGTTATGGATACATAAACACACCAACATCAGTTGTCAAGCAGTGGTGGTGGTGGGGGAATTTGATTGTGGGTTCGATTCCCAGACCGGGCAGCACATTGTGTTCTTGAGCAAAACACTTCATTTCACTCGGCTGTAAATATGTGACCCTGAGACAGAATAGCCTTCCGATCGGGAGGAATGTTGGCCTGCTCACCCAGCAAGCAGGGTGGCATCATTCAAAAGTTGAAACAATGTAAGGCGCATTGTGATCAGCAATGTATAACATCTGATAGTCTAGTTGAAACTATATGTGTGTGTGTGTGTGTGTGTGTGTATTATATTCAGGGTTACTGCTCTCCTAGATAATTGCTGGAGAGTCTAGTATCCGAGCCAGGTTGCCTTCACTACTGCCATGGGACTACATCCAAAATGCTGCAAAAGGGCACGCACAGATAGTGACTGAAGAGAGGTACTTATAGGTTGAAGAGTTTATTTAGAATGTCTGAATTCTTAGACTGGTTGCACTTCAAGAGACATCTGTGCAGCTCCTAAGGGTGCACACAGCTTGTTAGGGGGGGGGAGGTGGGGGCTTAAAGTAGACTGTGATAAATAAATCCTGTTTATCACACTTGGCTGTCTGCTGGCTGCTCAGCAAACTAGGTATAGACGAATGGCTTGCGAGAAATGCTGTCAGTAAGGTGGAAGTTAGCAATAAGTTCAGCAAGGAATTTAGCATGCAGGTAAGAGTCCATCAAAGCTCAGTTCTCACCCCGCTCCCCTTAAATTATAGTCCCACAAGCCATAACAGTAGAGCTATGGTGGAAACTCCTGTACGCTGATGCCCTAGTTTTCAAAGCTGGATTTGTTGATGAGTTAACAAGAAATTCCAAATGTGGAAGCAAAGCCTATTATCTTAAAGTAAACCTAGCAAAGACAAACATTTTAGTTAGTAAAATGGGAGACGGGTCTCTACTGCTGTACGGGAAATAGCCATGCTTAATGAGCAGAAAATAAATAGGATGGTATTTGATATGGCATACCCAGTTTTAATTAGGGTTGCATTAGAGGTGCATTGAGATCACAGGCAGTTTCATTAAGAATAAGGATTTCATATGCAGCAAATGCACAGGAGTAGTTAGCAGTAAGAGCATTTATAAAATAATCTTTCAAATATTCAAAGGGCTCCCTAGAACAAGGTAATAGTTTTGTTAACTAGGTGACTTAATTTGCAGTGAAGAAGAGTGTTCCAAAAGCAACAGAATTAAAAATGGAGTAGAAAATTTTAGGGTGCTCCTCTACTAGCAGAAAAGATGCTCACTCACTCTCTGAGTGAAGGGCAGATTGTGTGATAGCATGAAGTAGAATGTTGCATGGTAGTGAAACATAGATATAACATGTGGAGGTGAGCAAAGACTGGAAGAAAATGAGGTGAGAAAACTCTGTAGGATGTGTAACATTAATGTCTACGAATGAGCTGAAACCAAAACTGAAAATAAGAGGAATACAGTGTGCAAGACAGGATACTGTACTAATATAGAAATGAGATGCATATAGGGGATGACAGTTGAGTAAATAAGAATCAAACAATCCAAGATGAGTGAACTTTGGAAGAGGAAGACCAAGGGGTGAGGATAGAGGTGATGAAAGCCGGTCTGAGAAGGATGGGCCTTACAAAGGAGATTATAAAGGACACAACAAATGACAAGATGCAGTGCTGGAGAAGACTTGTCCAACCCATACAAGAATAAAGAAAGGGAAGCATGATGATGATGATGATGATGATGCAATTTCCTGATATCAGCCAGAAATGGATATAACTAAAATAAAAAAAAAACTCTACATGCAGTTCTCAGAAAATTTAAAAATAAAATATAACAGAAATAAAACTCCAAAGATAATAGGGCTGCATACTCACAAAGTAAAACATAGTGAGGAAGAGTAACATTCTATTATGTCTTTATTTCTCAAATCTCTCTCTTTCTAAGAAAACATGAAACTCTTGTGGACATTTTAAAATTTGTAAACCTTAAGAGATAGAGGAGTTGAGGACAGTGAAAATACCTTCAACCTCGATACGAACATCCTGAAACTTAATATCGTTTGCCTCCAATTGCAAGGCCTTAATCAAATATGGGTGAGCTGGCATAGAAATAAATTAGACAACTGTTACTCAAGTATGAATAACGATATAGTAAATTAACACCTGTAATACTCAGTCTATACCGGATATCAATACACCATCAAAGAAGTCGATGTTACAGGTAAACAGATCAATGGCTAAAAGATCACTAGATAAAAATGGGACAATTATAGAATTGTTGCTCTTTAGAAAAGGATGTATATCCCAACAGTAGAAAGTATTTGGGAACAAAGATATGGTCTTCAGAAATAGGATTTCATAATCGCTTTTCTATTTGAGGGAGGAAAGAATGAAAATAATGAGGGTTCAGTATGTAGTAAGCCTATCTATCTCTCAAAGTTAGGTTTCAGAATTAAGTAGAAGTCAAGCTGAAAACAGATCAGAAGAAATTCACATCAAAATATCACCAAATGATGAATGATATCTCAGTCGAATCCATGCCTCCCACTTGTTAGACTCAAGAATTCCACATCAATGGTCATTAAAGATGACAACTCACAACCATACTTTCATATGTACACATTCAAGTTGATAATTGGCATTTATTAGGTTTTATTTCATTTTAATTGGGGGAAATATGTTTTAAGAATACAAAACAAACAAACAAACAAAAAAATGAGCAATCAACCAAAATAGTAACTTTTTGAAATATGTGTCACTCTGAGGGAGAAGGGACAACAGTCAGAAATAACATCAAATTCTGCGAATTCTGGGCACATAAACCAACATGCTAGGTTTTCCAAGGACAGAAATTAGCAAACGATGTCAACAATTATTTGGGCCCATAACTATAGTGAACTGGCCCTTTATGGGTTTTATGTAGTTACAGTGGTAGGTACACAAACTAACAGCTTTAACATGATGCATGAGCATGGAAGTCGGTGTGAAACCATACAGAATTCTATTAGTATTTGGTGAGTAGAAATACTGACAGGAAGAAAGAAGGGGCAAAGAAAAAGGAGCAAAATGGCGCAGTCTACCTGGCATTGTGCTGCATATCCCAGCTTAGACCATAAACTCTGAAAGGGAAAATTTAAAATAAAAAATGTGGTGTAATCAAGCTAGAAATAATTTCTTCTAATTGGTCGGGTATACTTGTACTGTATAGGAAAATAATTAGTTAGGAGAGCTGGCATATTTCTGTAATGAAGACAGGTAAAGAAAATATAGTTAATTAGAAAAGAAAAGAAAGACATACATAACAGACAATCAGAGAATTAATTGAAGGCATGAAATGAAACAGAAAGAAAAAGAGGAAGGAAAAAAAAACCCCAAACTACAGGAAATAATTGCTTTTACACAATTTTAAGCGATTACTGACCCTTAACCCAGGAGTTCGAAACTTATTATTGGCAGTGAATGCTGTTCATAATTTCTCCCAGTCTTTTATTTTGAACCCAAAAGTCAATGTTAGAGAGGACCTAATTTACTTATTAGAACTATCTCACCTGTGCTACCAGGAATAAAACTAAGTACTCCCTAATCGAGAGGATTATTAGGACATCATTGGTTGCACTACCAGGGGAACTTCTGTGTGAGTGCATGGCCTATTAAAAATAGCAATCAAATCTCTCTATCTCTCAAATCACACTCTCAGTCTTGGAAAATGTAAAAAAAACATTAGATAATGTTGTCCTACATAACCCGAAGTAAAGAGAAGACCATGGATGAAATACCTTTGATTACATTTCTACTCCATCAGGGTTGACCTCGGATTAAACAGCAACTGTCAAGGAGTGAAGTCTTAGTGCTTCCTCCAGTGCCTCAATGTTTACTACAGCTAAATAAAAGCGGAGTACTGTTGCCAGAGACTGCAATGTGCAGGCAATAGGATAGGAACCAGTGATGCTCCAGCTGGCACAATAATGCCATATCCACTAAAACTGCTGTGACTCTATACACTTAACTTGCTGTGACCCTCATAAGAGAGAGAGAGAGAAAAGTTTAACTAAGAGATTACACAACTTTAAAAATATATAAAACAGCTATGCTAATTATATATCACACCTCACAGCATCTGATATGTGTTTGCAAACATACTTAAACCTGCTGTGAAACTTGTTTTAGGTGAATGACAACCACTGGTGTAACTTTTAGTGTTGATATAATCATTCCTTGGGGCATTCACAAAAGGGAATTTTAATTTAAGAGTGCAAAACTACTAATACCAAATGTTTACCTTTAGTTAAAGGGGTTACTGTTATTTGAAGGGGTTAACCAAAAAAGATGTAATCACCACCCTCACCTGTCACAAACAAATCACATGACTGATAAAAACTAAAAGCATAATGACAAAAAAACAGATGAAGAAGAAAATTAAAAAAAGCAATGTAAATTAAAATGAAGATGTTGCATGCAACAGAGAACATAAATGATTACAGAATTACAACATTTATACATGTTAATATGGGTTAAACAAATAAGGGGAGCTATAATTAAGCTGTTAAATTAGCAATGTATTAATTAGTGAAGTAGGACAGTATTTTGGGGGAATAGGGTACCAGATAGAACTGGATTATTAATCCCAAGTATTAAACTTACATGGTTAGTCCGCATGACTCCATAAGAAGCATAGAGCTGGTTTCCTGGTTTCTCTGGCATAAAAATATTCCTCCCTGGATGGGATGCCAGTCCTTCACAGGATTACTCATTTTTGCCAGCTGAGTGGACTGGAGCAATGTGAAATGAAGTGCTTTGCTCAAGAACACAACGCATTGCCTGGGCCAGGTATCGAAACCACAATCCTACAATCTTGAGTCCAACACTCTAACCACTAAGTCATGTGTTTCTATTAAATGACTTATGTGCTGATCCTTAATTGCTGTTTGAGTTTCAAGTTAACTCTTATCAAATGCACTACAACCATGAACATCCTTTCATTTTTTACCTCCTGGAATTGGGTTTCTCTATTATCTGGAGTAGTATTAGATGACATCCTTCATCTTTCTTTTTTTTTTCTTAAGATGGTGCAGTGTGAATTAAGGAATGTTTGGCTGCTATTCATGGTCAACATGACAGCTGACCGTGAAGAGGCTCCTTTACCATTGGTCACTTCTGTGCAGTGTGTCAGGTAAATTATAGAGATGATCAGAAACGAGATTTAAAGAAAAGTTTGTAGGGATTTACAGAGGTTGAAATCAGCCCTAAAGGAATTAATAAACATATAAAAAAAAAAAAAACAATAAACTGACAACTGAAACATGTTTTGTTTACTTAAATATGATTGCATGGTTGGAATTGGAAAGGTTTGCTTCATGATTATGTGGTTTTGAGTTTATTCCCACTGAATGGCATTGAAGCCATTGTACCTTCTACAATAATCTTGGATTGATCAATGGCTTGTGAGTGGAATTTGGTAGACTGAAACTATGAGGGAACTTGCATAACATACATACATACATACGTGTGTGTGTGTGTGTGTGTGTGTGTGTGTGTGTGTGTGTGTGTATGAAATTCTTTTTTGGGAACAATGGATCTCAAACCACATAAAGCTATGAATAATATTTATAGCTCTGTGTGCTTTTGAGATCCACTGTTTCAAAAAGAATTATTTTACATTCTCTCAAAAGTTTATAAAATTCTTATGTCAACAATACACACACAAACACACACAATCATTTTAATGTCCATTTTTCTATGCTTGCATGAGTCAGACAGAAGTCATTGAGGCAGGTTTTCTAAGGCTGGATGCCCTTCCTGTTGTCAAGGAAGGTAATAAATAGTTCACTAAGGCCAGACGGAAACTGAAGAGAAGCCCGTCGTACATATGTATGTGTGTGTGTGTGTGTGTGTGTGTGTGTGTGTGTGTGTGTGTGTGTGTGTGTGTATGCATTTGTGTGTCTGTGTTTGTCCCCCCAACATCACTTGACAACCGATGCTGGTGTGTTTACGTCCCCGTAACTTAGCGGTTCGGCAAAAGAGACCGATAGAATAAGTACTAGGCTTACAAAGAATAAGTCTTGGGGTCGATTTGTTCGACTAAAGGTGGTGCTCCAGCATGGCTGCAGTCAAACGACTGAAACAAGTAAAAGAGTATATACAACTTATTACTGCACCATAGTGACCACCACAATTTATAAAATAACTTTCTGTTTTAGTGTGAAAAGAATCTATTTTGTAAGCAAGTCAATTGTTCAAATCTCAAGATTTTTATTTTGTATTTATTGTATTGATTCCACAAGACTAATTTGGTCTTGATTAAAAAGCTTGGAATCATGAAATGCTAAACTTGTCACTCTTAACATCTATATAGCCTGGGTTTTTTGGTTTGTTTTTACACCGTTGTCACATCCACTTGCCAACAACCTGTCAAAACACAGCTCGTTAGTTAAGACTTAATGACAACTTGATGAACTGTCTAGCGGGATTAGCAGTTCTGAATGAACAAAACTATGAAGGTCAGCTTAATGCTCATCATTCAAGAATCAATAAGGATAAATTAAAAATAACATGTTTGACATCCATTTGATTGATAAACCCTAACAAAAACTGTTCAGATTAGTCATTTAGCACGCTGTGTCCTCTCACTGTCTTTTCTACTCCTACTATAATAAACAGTAATTATCTTCAAAAAATTCAAGCAAGACGTGATTCTGATTACACAATAGTGATGATGATGATGATGATAATTATAAAAGTTGTTGAACAACCAAAGAAACCTGCAATATGCCAAGTATTACAGGCTAGATATGTGAAAAGCTTGCAGTAGTTTTTATCAACTTAATTTTCTTGCCAATTTCACTTCACCCCACATCACCTCTCCTATAAATCCAAGAAACTGTGCTTCCATAGGAAATCCTTATTGTATCCGTTCTACAATGTTAAAGAATGATTTTGGCAAGGAATTATCTGTAAGATGGAAGACATATTTTTATCTCATCTGTTAAACAGATATTCTATGAGCTGAGTATTAAACAGTTCACCCAACCGAGATGTCTGCTCTTGCATAGGTATATAATATTGGATAATATATCTAAGACTCCAGCAGCCACTCACCTTTCCAACATCTGCACTGTATTCTATACAAGAACTCTGTTTACACCAAACATTATATGCTGTCCTTCATTACGAGAAGTGTTGCCATAAGTGGCCTCTTAATCCTCTATGAGGTCACATTCCCCAATATACTTACTACGGTGGTTGCTGTGGCATGGCCCTGTCATTCAGATGCTTGGAGGTTTAATCGGGTCACCAGCTTCAGAGTAAAACTTCTGAGAGTGGGATCTTGTATGGAAGCCCAGCATCTGCACTAAGCTTTAATTTAACCCTTTAGCATTCAGATTACTCCTTCAAATATATCTATTTGTTCACTTTGAATTAAATATGTATCATCTTGTAGCTTCAAGATTTTGATGACGTGATTATTTTTAGAATGCCATTGCAGGGTAAGTGTGAGAGACTAGATCTGGCTGGTTTGAGCATAAAACAAATAGAATATTTGGGCCAGATATTGCAAGTTTAAATCCTAAAGGATCGATCTGGTGCTAGTGAGAGAAATTAAAAGGGGCAAGTTGGTTAAGAAGAGATATTTGTATCAGGCTGAAAATGAAGCAGGAAAAAGACCCAGTTTCACCAAGAAGTAACGTAATACAAAAGAACACATGTTTTGCCAAGACAGCAATGCCTCGTTCTCAACATGGTTAAAGCTCAGCAGTTGAAAGCTTTGAAAGAGTATTAGTAGTTTTAATCCTTTAGCATTTAAACCAGCCATATCAGACCCAAATATTTTATTGGTTTTATGTTCTAAGTGACCAGATCCAGCCTTTCACACCTACCCTAAAGAGGAGGTAATGATTTGCAACAAGCATAACGCTGCACATTTTCCTTTATTGATCAATTCTGCTACCCACAGTCAAATAATTTTCCATCTCTTAATACAAGGCTAAAAATATTTATGGGAGGATGTAGTCACTTTAATCAACATCAACATGTTACGGCTGCTTATTTTATTAACCCAGAAGGGTGAAAGGTAATGTCAGGCCACAGAAAAATTGCAATTCAGAATGTAAACATGCATAATTAAATGCCATACAGAACTTTATCCCCTCCTCTGCCACTGCCCAACCTTAAGGAAACATGACTTTTTTTTTTAATCTTAATATTCATTTTATTAACTTGGGATTTAAACTCATAACTGCGAAGTACCATACTAATTAGCATTAAGTTCTGTTGCACTAACATAATTGCTTTTCTATCAGAATAATTGGCATTAATTTATGATAGTGGTATTGAATGCTGGATATGTCTAAGATTAGCATTGACCTTACACACACACATTAGCATATATATATATATATATATATATATATATATATTAATGTGTGTGTGAGGTCCTGAGGGGGCAAAAAGGGTAGGGTTGAAAGCAGAGTTGGTACAGAAACAATTGTAACTAGTCATTAAAGATGTGTTTAAGTCTTTCTTTGTCTTCTTACTTGGATCTTATATATACTCTCTGAGTGGTTGGCGTAAGGAAGGGCATCCAGCTGTAGAAACTCTGCCAAATTTAGATTGGAGTCTGGTGTTGCCATCCGGTTTGACCAGTCCTCAGTCAAGTCGTCCAACCCATGCTAGCATGGAAAGCGGACGTTAAACGATGATGATGATGATGATGATGATATATGTATGTATATATATATATATATATATATATATATATATATATATATATACACACACACACTCATATTTTGAGTTCTATTTTGTTTCTGTTTGTATCAACATACCTGTATGTATATGTTTATGTGTGTGTGTGTGTGTGTGTGTGTGTGTATACATATATATTTGAAAGAATGAGTAGAGATGGCTTTTTTGAAGGGACAATTTTTATTTTAATCTTAATAATAATGTTTACAGTGAGTTACTCACTGTAAACATTATTATTAAAATCAAAATTATCCCTTTATATATTCTTTCAAATACAAATATATATAATACTGAACCAAGAACTTATTATTCTACTATATATATATATATATATATATATAGTGTATGTATATCAATTCTGTGTTGTTTGGTGCGAGGTCAAACCAACCAGACTTATGATCACAATGTTTCCAACCATGATCCTCCCTCCTTTCTTTCAACTAATGTATCTAAGGACAAAGCATTTATTCAAGGTTCCCTACATTTTCTTTCAAAAACGACACAAAGCGATTTGGGAGAAATCTGGCAGCTGCCTCTCGCAGAGTGAGCAATTACACAGAACTACCTTGCTGACTCATGTGAGAGGTATAACCTGCTACGGTCTTCTGTTCTGTTTAATGTTTCCCATAGCTCTCCTATGCATCATAATCATCTGTCACCATCCAGTCCCACCCCCATAAACATTACTTACATTCAAGAGTAGACATCATATCTTGGTATTCTGAGCAATGCTCAGCTTACAAAATAATTATTCAACACATATATCATATTGCAAATCATATTTTCATCTTTTACATGCTTCAGTCACTGGACTGCAGCCACGGTAAGGTATTGTCTTAAAGTGTTTAGTGAAACAAACTGACCCCAATATTTTTTTCTTTAAACTATGGTACTTAGTCTATCGAGCCCTCTCACTGAACTGTTATGTTATGGCAGTGAGAGGACTAAATAAACCAACACCAGCAGTCAGGTGGTGAAACAAATACAAACACACACACACACACACGAGATTCCACACAGTTTCCATCTACCAGATTCACTCACAAGGCATTGGTCAGCCCAGGGTTACAGCAGAAGACACTTGCCCAAGGTGCTGTGCACTGAAAATGAACCCAAAACCATGTGGTTGTTTAAGCAAGCTTACATTTGAGAAAATTCTTCACTGAAACCATTCTAAAACAAAACAGACAGAAACAAACTACTCGGCTGGCACGCTGGAAGGCTGCACCAGGCTGATTTGGCATGCTTTTCTATGGTTGGATGCCTTTCCTAACGCCAACCACTTTGAGTGTGTAATGGATTCTTTTATGTGCCACCAGCATGGGTACCATTTGCGTGACACCAGTATCTGCCATGATTGCGATTTTGCTCGGCTTGATGGGTCCTTCTTCAAGCACAACATAATGCCAAAAGTCTAGATCATTGCCTCTGTGAGGCCCAATGCACACACACACACACATATGATGGGCTTCTTTTAGTTCCTGTCTGCTAAATCCACTTAAAAGGCTTTGGTCAGTCTGGGGCTATAGTAGACGTTTGCCCAAGGTGGCATACAGTGGGACTAAACCTGAGACCGCATAGTTGGGAAACAAACTCCTTAACAACCATGCTTGCATATAAACAGATTCTTCTTCAATTTGTTTCAACTATGTCTTCTTTGGTGTGCTGCACTGGATTCTCCAGTGTGTGGGTCACTGTCGCCGCAGAAGTTGGTGTGGTAGTCTTTCGGTGCTCATCCTTGCAGATGTGACCAAACCACTGTAGCCGGCACCGTCAGGCTTGGTTTTCAATGGTCAGCTGCTGCTGCTGCTGGCATTGTTCTCGGATGAAAGAGAAAGTCAATCTCAGTCGGATTTGAACCCAGAACATAAAGCCAAAGAGATGCTGCTAACCATTCTATCCAGCTTGCCACCTAATAATAATAATTAGATTTCCTTTTTTAACCATTCCCAGGGTAATATTTGATATTGCAACTCCACTAAAAGAAACAACATGGCGAGTAGTTAGTGATTCAAGAGCTGGCATGTGTCTTTTGACTAATCAAATCTGAACAGGGAAGGTTTTATATAAAAAAAAAAAAAAAGCTAAGAACAGAGTAGGTATAACTTAATTTTTCATTTTTATAATGGTTTCTACATCTGACTCCAAATAAAGAATTTTAATTAGGTGATTATATATTTTCCTAATTACTCATCAAAAATGTTCAAGGGTTCTTTAATAAGAGAACAGCAAACTTACAATGAAAATATTAACTCTCGACACCAAAGATAAGTAAATCTTAATGCCACAAATTTTTAAGTAGATTAATATTGCCATAAAAATCATGCGTATGTGAGCTATGCAGATGGTGTGCTCCCTAAGAAACAGAGTTGGGGGGGGGGGGGTCTTTATTAATTTTACTTAGCCCTTATTTCATTTCATTATTCTTTCCATTTCTTTTTCTTTTTGTCCCTTTCCTTGAAAAACAAACTATCCCCGAGCTCAATTTCTTTCTTAACAAAATTTGCATTCTTTGTGCAAAGAGAAAGACTGAAGTGTGTGTATGTAAGAAGCATGAGTGCGTACATGTGTGTGTGTGTGTGTGTGTTTATGCGCGCTGGCTTACTTCATCCCATTGCTATTGCCACCCCAGACGCCCTAGTAGTCTTGCTTTGTCATCACAGCGAGTCGTTTGTACATTAAGAACACGCATCACAGATCCTATTAGCTGATACCAGAGTTAAAGAAAGAGATATCCTTTCGCAGAGAAGTGAGGTGGGAAAGGAAGGAGCAGACGGTAGAGATGGCAGTAGTTGGGACATGGTGGTGGTGGCGGCGGCAGTGGTAATCGAGACAGCTCACTGATGGTCATGTTTCCTTTGGCTTAGAATATCCCCAGAGTTACTACAGTAACAGAATCAAAAGTTTCGGACTCAGGATATTTGCTGTGTGCGTGCATGCGTAAGTGCATGCATACATGTGTGTGTGTGTGTGTGTGTGTGTTCATGTTTGTGTATTACTGTATACATGTGCTTCTGTGTGTCTGTGTGTGTGTGTGTGTGTGTGTGTGTGTGAGTGTTCGTGAACATGTATCGTTTAACCTCGTTTATAGTAAATCTCTCATTACCATAATTAATCACCCACAATTTTGACATCCACCATCAGCAATAACATCATCATCATCACTACCACAATAAATTTATGAAGAAAAGCAAAAGTAAAAAAAAAAAAGGCACACAAAGAGGAAGAGGAGGAGAAAGAATACAAAGAAAGGAGCAGAGAATTGGATCACAACCTTGAAACTTAAATCTATGTATCAATAATACCTACCAGGTACTCCACCCAACACCCCTACACACCAACCGACCATCACAACCACTGCTGATACCACCACTGTCATCGTCATCCTTTTAGAAACAAGCTTTTCTTCCTCTGCATATAACAATGACGAAATTCTCCCATTCCATCTGGCAGGTCGTAAATTGTGTGCACGCACACACATGTATGTGTGTGTATATGTGTGTGTGTGTATGTGTGTGTGCATGCATATGTGCTGGGAATACTGTTTCTACTCGGAGTTTCAGAGAGTGACATCTTTTTATGTAATTGATTTTTGATAAGAGAATAACATGAGTCAGTCACCAAGAAAAGAAAGTTTATAAAGAAAAATAACACACACACACATATATATATATATAAAATGTATAAGGCAAAATGTGTATATATATATTTATACACACACACATATATGCATATATATATATTACATACACACACATGGGCACACTTGTACTTCCCACCACAAAAATTTAACATTTACTTTTTTGTTAACTTAAGATGTAACCCCTACTTCCTGACAATTTTTTCAGTAGACTATTGACCCCAAAAGTATGAAAGGTGAAGTTGGCCTCGACAGGTTTTGAACTCAAGACTACAGAGAGCCAGTACAAGTATCTGTGAAATGCTCAGCCACTTTGCACTCAGGTTGGATGCAAAGGGTTTGCAGGCCATCAGATTAGCTGTGGAGGCAGCCGAGGTCACCTTAAAGTGCCTGTGAATCAGTATGCATTCATCTCATCAAACGCTTTACAACAGTTCTTCTCAAACTATCTGATGTGGCGTACCAGCAGTTTTTTTTTTTTCCAAAGTGCCAGAGACCAGTAATATTTCTTAGTAATATTAATTTATACCAGAAATAATATATATATAATGAATATAATAAAAGTTGACTATTTTATTTTTTATCTTATATTTATTTTGTAAACAAATAACACAATATTACATAAGCGTTTTATAATGTTTCTTTCTTTTCTGGAAACTCACCGTGTACCGGCACCAGTCCACGGACCACCACTTTGAGTAGCACTGCTTTACAGCACTTAGCCAGTATGTTCTACTCTTCACTATCATTATTGAATGCTTTCAGCCCAAAGTAATTTCATTTTCTTTACAAAACACTTGATAATTTCATTTTCTATTTAAACACTTTCGAGGAAAAAGAAAACACTTTCACCTTCGCTTCTGGACAAGGCAAACACTTTTCCTTTCGAGGAGCGGCAGATAATAACCCAGCAAAGAAAGTATTCCAGTTTCTAATTCTTTACACAACTGGGAACTATTTTGCACTGCAAATTTTATTCTCGCTTTACAGTCAGAATATCCTACCATGCTAAAAAGTGTTTTACTTAAGCAAAGATTAACAAAGAAAAAAAGAAAAGAAAAGCAAAAGCATTTTCCGAGATGAAAAGAGAAAGAATAATTTTTTTGGTATAGTTGGTAAATGAACCTAATAACTATCATTTTTTTTTTCTTTTTTGCAATCTACAATCAGGAAAGGCAAACTTTTTTGCACCACATGGTAATGACCCACGCACGCCACCACAATGTGTGAAAAACAAAATAGGAATTTTGAAGGTAGTTTCTATAAAACTAGTTTTTAAACATCGAATGGTTATTCGGGTCCACTAGAATAAAAAAAGTAACCGAAGAGGTCCATAGATAAAAAAAAAAAATGATTGAGAACCCCTGAACCAAACATTTCAAGGCAGCGCTCCCAGCATGTCCACAGTCCAAGAATTAACACAAGTGAAAGATAAAAGATATGATATTGAAATAGTGTTATGAAGATGTATAAGTCTATTGCATAGAATCAAGAGAAAAGAATACTTAAAACACGTAATTTCCGCAAGTCTCAGTAGTATATGATAAATGTCTAAAGTTATACAGCTCTCATAAATACGTCATGCAGCATATCTAGTTTGGAGGAAAAACTGATGATATTAAAATGATGTTGCTGCCAACAATGATGTAAAATACTGTATTATGTTGGAAAGGTTTCGGAATACAGAAAGAAGAAACGAACTACAAAGGCTGCTATTGTGGCTGTTGTTCATCTGGTGTGTGTGTGGTGTGGTGGTGATGATGAGGAAGCCTGATTGGAAAAGGAAGGCTGACTACATTTAGATAGGTCAACCTGACAATGTTTAAAGTACTAGCCAATTTTGACAGCATCCAGTATCTTTCAGAGAGATGAAGCAATAAACAAGAGAAAGAAATATATACATATATAGATATATACACGCACATACATACATATCATACATCCATACATATATATCATTTATATATATATATATATATATATATATATATATATATATATATATATACATACTTTTATTTGTTTCAGTCATTTGACTGCAGCCATGCTGGGGCACCGCTTTTAATCAAGCAAATCGACCCCAGGACTTATTCTTTGTCAGCCTAATACTTATTCTATTGATATATATACTTTTATTAAAAGGGCAAAATTATCAGAAAACTGTTAGTTTCACATTCTCATTCGTGAGAGAGTTTTGTATTATGTTTTTCCCACTTAGTTTTGCAATTATGTGCTTACTTGTGTGTGTGTGGGGGGGGGGGGGGGGGTAGATATGCATGCATACATACATATAGTATTATACTTTGCTGTAAGCATTATTATGCAATTGCTTGCTGCAGGTGTAGTTACTGTTTTGCCATTGAGTCTAAGGTCAAACCTGTAGACCTATAGTTGAAAATGTTCCAGTTATGACCATCTAGTCTTTTTATTTTTTCAGACACCTTGGGCAAGTAGCTTCTATAGCCTCAGGCCTACAACTAAAGCCTTGTGAGTGGATGTGGTAGATGGAAACTGAAACCAACCATATGTAAATATATGTGCGTATGAGTGTGTGCATCTTTTCGTTTTGGCATTGTGTGGCAGTTGTAAGTGATCGTCACAGTCAAAGGAGTGGTGCCATCTGTTTCCAGTCTTCCACGAAAAACATGTTCAGTAAAGGGGAAAACACTACCTTATTTGGGAAAGGGTTAGGATTGGTGACAGGAAGAGTATCTGGTCATAGAAAATTTGCCTCAATGAATCCTGTGACCTGCAAAACTTCCTGAATGTTACGCCTAATATAAAATTACCTAGAATTTTCCTAGTAGTATGGTCCACCTGATGATGAGTCATTTGGCCCACTTCTCAGAAAAGGTCACCCATCCCTGATCTAGAACTATATATTAGCAACTTTCTTGCAAGTAACGCTGTTATTGCTGGTGTCAAGTCAACCATGAAAAAAAAAAAAACTGATCAAAAAGCATTCCATTCATGAACATCCCATCTTTTGTTTTCCTCTTCCTAATATTTTCAGCTACATTGCATGTTACATCTCAAACTACATTATCCAATGCATCTGATTTTTATATGTTGATGGATGTAATTTGAGGAGTGATTTGACTGTTATTTCTAGTATGTCATGTGACCATGTAGAAGCTGTCTCTAGGTATAGGACTGGAAGGTTAAGTGCGGTTACATATGGAATGGAAGAACAACTGTCGGAAACAGACACTGGCCAAATGGATAGGGTACTAGCCTGGCAAAACATGGGTTGTGAATTCATAACTGTTGAAGACATTCTTACAGGTATGCTGGACCAGAATTTTTAATGCATCAGTGCAGTCGACTATTACTCTACGTGAAAAATCCTTGTGTCATCCAAGTTTAACATAGCTTCTACTGGCAAAGGTACATGAAAGATGTGGTGAGATTTCTGGCAGACTTACAAAGAACCATATCTGTAGATTTACCAAATGCTAAGGAGTTATATAGGAAAGTTAAAGTGACTCACTTTGAGTTGTACAGTTGTACAAATATGTTATGCTAATTGAAATAATTAATGCTGGAAATGGGCAGCTAGAGGAAGTGTAGCTGATTGGATCAATATGGGCTGGAAGAAGAAGAAGAAGCTGTTACCTCTGCTGTTAACAATTAAAGATTTCAATCTTTAGATGAAGAAAAACTGGAAGAGGTGGGTGTGTTTGTGTGTGTTGTGAGCAGAAAGGCCATGTAGTAACTGGGATATGGTTTATTGGGTGCATTGATGTGGGAATGTGGTGTGCATGTATGTGTTTGTGTGTGGTGGGGGTAGATTAGTTACACTAATGTAGCCATGTGATGAATACTCGCAAGAAAGACCACTGAAATAATGGTCGAGTGGTTTACATGTATGAAGGAAAGACAGTTGCATTGATACAGACGGATGCTGTACATGTGTGCAGAAGAGACAGCCATACACGCAGTGTACATGTATGCTGGGGAAACAGCTGCTCTAATTAATGGACACATGGTGTGCATGTATGCAGGATACACAGCTACACTGACATAGCCTTGTGCACGTCAGACAGCTGCACTGATAGAGATGTGGTGCATGAGACAGCTGCAATATTGAGGTGATGAGAATGAATAAAGAAATACTAGGTAAAAAAAGTTCTGTGAACTGACAATATATGGTACTTTTGAGAAAAGGTTAAACCAAAAGAGAGTGGGAAGAAAAAATGGTATGATTAACTTTCTTGATCTCACAAATAAAAACAAGATAATAATGTGATACTGTATATAGACTCATTCCATTCATATCATCATCATCATCGTTTAACGTCCGCTTTCCATGTTAGCATGGGTTGGACGATTTGACTGAGGACTGGTGAAACCAGATGGCTACACCAGGCTCCAATCTGATCTGGCAGAGTTTCTACAGCTGGATGCCCTTCCTAACGCCAACCACTCCGAGAGTGGAAAAACCATTACAATGTTAACCTGGACTAAATACTCAATTCCACTCAACTATTTTCACACAAAGCAGTAAAAGAAGAGCCACCATGCTTTCATAGCAAAGTTCATTGTTCACAGGTGAGTCAAAGGTAAAGTAAAACTACCTTCTCGAATCATGCTGACTTACAACAGCCAGTTTCCCAGCTTATATATATATTCTGTACCTGGATGGGATGCTGATCCATCACAGGATTACTCCTTTTTGCCAGCTGAGTGGACTGGAACAACATGAAAAACAAAGTGTTTGCTCAAGGACGCAACATGTCGCCCTGTCCAGGAATTGAAACCACAATCATACGATCACGAGTCTAATACCCAAACCACTTAGCCACGTGACTTCACAGTCCTCAGAGGAAAAGGGATAGTACACATTATGTTTTTGTAGCACCTCTACAGCTACTGTAAGAAAAGGAGAGAAAGAAATTATGACTCATCTGTTAAATTGGCTAACCTCTGACTCTGGAATTGGTCCAAATGCTTGTAACACAGTGGACTCAGCTAAAGTCATCCAAGGGCCAAGAGGTGGCGTTAAACTGGTTGATGGGTTAAGCTTCACCATTCATCAACAGGTATAGTCCATCTGATGGACTATACCTTGGGTTGATCTGAAGCTATAGCAAAAGACACTTGCTAAAGGTGTCAAATAGTAGGATTGAACCTAGAAACACATGATTGAGAAGCAAATTTCTTAAGCACACAGCGATGCCTGCTTGTGATATACGAGAATCATAACCTGGGGAAGTTTACAACTTGTTGATGTAATGCTAAAGAGATAAGCAAGAATTGCCCAAATAAATTATTATGATTAATGAGAGTATTCAATTCCACAAGAGAAAACTCTCTCTCTCTCTCTCTCTATATATATATATATATATGAGTATAGTATTATATATATACACACACACATGAGTATATTATATGTGTATATATATGCATATATACATTTGAGTATAGTATTATAAATATACATACAAGTATAATTATATATATATGAGTATAGGGTTTTTATATATATATATATATATATATATATATATATATATATATATATATATGCACATACATACATACATACATATGTAGATTTGTGTGTGTATGTAGTAAGGTGGGATAATAAGAAGTGTGATGCTACAAGGCTGGGAAAACAGAATATGAAATGCTTGCTGTGTAAATTGATAAGGTATGAGTGAGTTCAAGGAATTGGTTGGGTGCAATTACATGGCTGGTACGGTGGGGGGGGAGGTCATTTGTATGAAGAATAGATGGATATATTAATATGGCCATGTAAACGTATATGCTGATACTCCCTGGCTGGAAGTGATGAAAGGTAGCTGTGATATAAAAACAGAACAAGGACAAGAAGTAACACAAGTTGAAAATGTAAAGGGCATATAGGACTACATTATCTAATGTGCTGAGTGTGATTTGTGGGAAATTTGCTTGCTGGTTAGGTTTTCGTAAGATATGTTGAATATATTTGCATATATAGCAGTTAGGTGCAGGAGGGACTGTGTGGTAAGTAGTTTGCTTACCAACCACATGGTTCCAGGTTCAAGTCCCACTGTGTGGCACCTTTGGGCAAGTGTCTTCTACTATAGCCTTGGGCCGACCAAAGCCTTGTGAGTGGATTTGGTAGACAGAAACTGAAAGAAGCCTGTCGTATACTGACAGGAAGTTTTGATGGAAAATTTTGATTTAAATCACTTTGAAGTAGGAAGTTTGTTTCATTGGCTAGAGGCTGGTGTCAGGTGTGTTAACGTATGAGAAGGTTTAATCCCTTAGCATTTAAACTGGCCATATCCAGCCCAAACTATGCTTAGATTATCCCAATACTGTTGGTTCAAATGTTATAATTGATGGTGCATTGTGTACACTAAAAGACAGTCAGCAGAATTGGCAAGGTTAATAATGATGGACAGTGTTTGCATGAATCTAATTGAAACGTCAAATGTCTGAATTTACAGATATTTCAAATCCGATAATAGTTTTGATATGGGAAGGTGGGGGAGAGAAAAAACTCGATGTAATAAATTTTCATTTATTACTTGCGTACACTGGTGGTTAGATAAACAGGTTTGTTACACCTGGATATATTCCTAAAGCAAACAGTTTCTATGGAACTTGATACCAAGATTTCCATCATGGAATCAGATTAGTTTCTATGAGTTGTGTATATATGCGCTTTAGAGAGAGGCAGGAAGAGAAAGATAAAAGAGGATTGTTTGCTGAGATTATTACATTTAAAAGTAGGTTTCCCCACTTGAAATTTTCAGAATCTATCAGTCGGATGAGAGAAAGATAGAGAAAGAAATAACCATAACGATGACTAATGAAGAAGAAAAAAATTAACAAAATTCTCTAGATTCCGTCCAATCCTATTTACTATTTATTTATTCAGAATAAACAGTTAAAGCAATAACTAAACACATAAAGACTAATAATGATATTGATTATTGTAAAAATCTGTTATTATAAAACTAGTCTTTTTGTGACAAATTAGTAACGAGAGACCAATGACTGAAGACTAGAATGTTCTTGGTTTTATACCAGTTTCGTTCATCCTCTTTCCATATCTCTCACTAACATACTTTTTCAATTTCCTCAGTGTCCTAATATCACATCACTTTGATCAGGGGCGTCCACAGAAGCGAAGCTTACAATATGTCAGTATTTGTATGTATATTGTGAATAGTCATGGATACATATATATGTTAATTTATGCGAGATAAACAGGGTTTACATAAATGAAATCATGGTTTCCTTCAATCAGGTGGCTATACACTTCAGTGAATTTGAAAGTAATAAGGTCATTCTATTTTAAGCTTACTAACATGTACAATTGGTTGACTAAATGAATCTGTAAGTCCAGGTTATGTAATCCATGTTTAGCTTACATAAATTAACATGAAATTCTATAAACTTCCTGCAAAGTTGTATTGAGAACTTTTATGACTGTACAGTAACATATAAGGCTAAATTCATTCATTCATTTGATGTCTGTCTTTCCATGCTAGTATGGGTTAGATGGGAGGTTATTTCAGGCAGGTTTTTACAGCTGGATGCTATTCCTGCCATTAGCCTTTACCTTTTTATAAATAAGGGATTTTATTTTAATTCTTGGTCATAATATTAACAAGGAATATCAACATCATGACTGTTTTGTTCAAGCTGTGTCAAGCATGGAATATCAAGATTCATGTGCACATACATACATACATACAAAAGCACAACAGGACTTTCTGCAGTTTCTGTCAACCAAATTCACCCATAAGCACTGGTCAGCTTGGGTTACTGGTAGAAAACATTAACCTAAGAAGTCATGCAGTGAGATTGAACCCAAAACCATGTGACTGTGAAGCTAACTTCTTAACAACAACCCTGTCCACACCTATTACACACACACACTGTGGTGGTGTTATGTAAAAAGCACCCAGCACACTGTAAAGTGGCTGGCATTAGGAAGGGCATCCAACCATAGAAACGATGCCAAAACAGACAACGGGAGCCTGGTGCAGCTCTCCAGCCTGGCCAGCACCCGTCAAACCATCCAACCCATACCAGCATGGAACACAGATGTTAAATGATGATGATGATGACGACACACACGTATGTGTCTGTATATACACACACACACATACACATATGGTGTTGAAATGATAAGGTGTTTGTTCTAGCTTTCCAGGTTCTGAGTTTGAATCCAATCTAAACCAACTTTACTTTTCTGCCTTTTAGAATCAATAAAAGACAGTAGATTAGCAGAATAGGAGGGTTTCAGCTAAATTCAAATCCTGCTTCATGTCACTAGAGGTTATAAAAAAAAAAAACTGGGCCTTTCGGAAGTCTAAGCAAAATTGGTGATAAGTTTGGGAAATCCTTAAGCGAGTGCCCAAATATTTCAGATGACATACCAGCTGCCAAGAGAGAATATCAAAGCCTATCTTTACATATCCTGCTACATTTCACATGGAATTTTTGGTCTTCTAAAGTCATTTTGGTTGTATAAGTCAATCTGCCTTTTTTTGTCTGTAAATTTTGGTCTGAAAATTTCAACTTGTATATCAGAAAATATCATACATACACACTCACATATGCATGCATACAAATGTACACATACAATGTATTGACATTCATATTGCAAATGCTGCCAGTTTATATTGAATCTATATGCCTGGCCTTTACAAAATATCAACCTCCATTGTCTGTCCACATACGTTTGTTAACACTTTAGCATTCAGATTACTTTGCCAAATGCAATACTTATTTATTCACATTGTTTTCAATTAATCAAGCAATTATCTTGTATCTTTGAGATTTCAGTGATGTGATTGTATATTTTTAAAAAGTATGGAAGGTGGACATTAAGCGCTGATGAATGATATTGTAGAGTAGGTGCGAGAGGCCAAATCTGGCCACTTTGAACATAAAGCAAAGAAAGAAGTTTTAACACTTTATTGATTATCACAATCTATAGGGATGGTTTTTGCATTATATATGTAATAATTAAATTAAATATTATGCACTTTATTATGTTTTGTGTGATCCCCCTGGTCTGTGACAAAATTGTCTTGCATGAAACCAGTCTGTGAAGCAAAAAAGGTTGAGGATGTAATATGTTAGTTTGTATCGCAGACACAAGGCCAAAAACTTGAGAGAAATATAGTCAATTACACAGACAGAAGTCTGTATACCTGGTCCTTATTCTATCAACCCCCAGGTTGGCCTTAGCATGATCTGAACTTAAAAAAACATAACAGACTGTAATTAAAAGCAGCAATGCATTTTGTCCAACAGATTCTTCTGATTCACTGCTCTTAGGCATTTAAAAAATAACCATGTCACATTTGCATAAGATTTTTTTTTCTCAATATACTGCAAAAAGGCTTTTAATTAAATATTAATGTGTTAGCCAAATACAACTTCACAATCATTAATATAAGCATTTTAACATTTATCCTTTCATCTTCTTCAATATTTGGCTAGACTGCTGAGAATAAAAACTTACATAATTATTCTCTTCAAATTTTTATTTTATTCAGAGTTAATTTCCTGCTAACTGCAACAATCTAAGGCTAGTGTATCTGCATATGTATGTGTGTATATACATACACACACACACACGCATGTATGCACATACACAGGGCTAATTCTAAATTGTTTCTTTGGCTATCATCTGATAGAACTAGGTGAAATTAAACGAGCAGCTAATAACACATCCTATACCTCTACAGTTTTTTTGTTTTTTTCCGACACGCACACAACACTTGATAGATCTAATCTACTGCCTTACTTCCGCTCAGAATATATGGCTCATATTCCATCATACAAAGCAGGTCGTTTGTCAGAATTACACTTCTCATACGCACACCAAATAACCAACGTTTCAGATAGGAGAGAAGTTTCCAGAACCTTCAATACACTTATCAAAGGATAGAGGTTCTGTAAAATGCTTGAAACCTTTAAGAGTTTTATTCAGTCCCTAAAATTAAGCAGGTCCTCATCATGAACGCTCAATCCAAATGTTCCCTAAATAATTTGTTCTTTGAACTAGAGAAAAATCAGCAGTAAGTTGTTGTTTACATGATTCAGTGTATGTATAACATGAATTCCAGGAGGTTTTGCAAACATGGTTTACACACTGGAGGTTGTGACATGGTGTACAAAATGACTGCAAGGATTGGACACGTGTTAGAAGTGGTGAAGTAACATCAGCTGATACTGGGACTGAGAGGATGTGAGACAGAGATTACGACATAACGAAGCTACAACACTATGAATTAATACTGGAGAACGACTAGAAAACAAAACCAATCCTATAGTTCTGTACAGCCTCATATCAACATAGAAAATGTAGATTACTGATGATGATGATTTTGATCAGGAGGATGAGGAGATTAGTATTGCTCTAGTATCATCCACTGTTGGTTCCTTTTACATTTCTGCCCATTGCAAATCTGAACCATTGGATCATATAACCTTAGTACAAAAAAACTTTGTGTTGTGTCTCCAAGGTCAAATTACACACGTGTGTCTCAATGTCAGTGGTTGACAACAGGCTCCACTGTTTGACAGTTGAATGCATAGCATTAGCAAGGATATCAATTGTTCAATGAAGAAGTTTCTAAAGGGTTACTCAACATGCTGGAAATAGTAGCTAAAATACTCTCAAATCATACCCAACTGTCTTGAACTAGTAAAAGACATTAGATAATATCCATAAAAAGATAAAATGATCATAATTGAAATACATTTCGTCACAGGTTTGGCTTATCAGGACAGACCTGTGATGAAACAACTTTCGTTTCATCACAGGTCTAAACAACAGTTAATTCCAATACTATATAAATGTACTAACTTGCCCACATTGGCATTTAAATACAATTGAACAATGCCTCATTATTGTAATTAATTAAAATCTAATTCTGCAATGCTTTTTTCTCTAAAATTTGTCATTGTGTCCAACACATGCCAGCACTGAAACAGATATTAAATGATGAGGAAAAGAAGGAACCTCTACATGGTTACTTGATCTAAAGAAATAGCAGCCATAGCGCCCTTAAATCACTCGTTACTGTCTTAATTTAGTCCTGGATATACAATATCTGTTAAAAAGAACAAAAATGAGGTACAGAAAATCTATCTGATACAAGCACTAATTTTGGCAAACTTTAGTAAAACAATATCTGAGACATGGCTACAATTTTATCAGCTGACAACTTCAATAATCTGAGATTGAATATATCTGTGGTAGCTAGAGCCAACCACTTCTAATACATCCCAGAGTATCCATACTCTCTCCTGCATCAAACTAATTAACTTTGCTCACATGAACAAACAAGAGAGTCACAGTGGTTTGATTGCTTGCCAGAAATAGCAGTCAAATATCCTTAAAAATCAAATTATAATGTGTTAAATGAAAAAAGGACTTTCACCATCGGCCTGTTCAATCAGGGTTGATCTGGAGTTGAGCAACATGGCATTACATGACACAAGAGGGAGGAGTGATTGCATATAACACTAGCAATAAACTGATATCAGCCGACCTCTGTAAAGGGGCCTCTACATGTAATTATTCCTAACATAGAAACAAGGCCACAATCTTACGTGCTATAAAGGCAGAAGTAAATCTGTCTTCAACTCAGTCATACACTTGTCTTTTGCTTATTTTTCATGTGTTTTACTACATAAAGGTCACCAACTGCCTACCCTGAGTAATTACTGATGGCACATGCCTGATTATATACATAAACAGAGGAATGGCTGTGTGGTTAAGAAGCTCGGGTTAAGAATCCTCATATATATATATATATGAGTATGTGTTTGTGTCTCCTTGTCTTGATGTTGCACAAGTTGTAAATGGTTATCACCGTCATTGATTTCCAATATTTTGTGTAAACATGTATGGCCATGGAGAAATATTACCTTCGAAACAGGTGAGAGTTGGCAACAGGAAGGGCATCTGGCCATAGAAAATTTGCCTCAATAAAACTGTCTGACCCATGCAAGCATGGAAGAGTGGACATTAAATCAATGACGATGATTATATGTAAATGAAAAATACCATTTAATATACACAACTTACGAAAGAGCTACTAAAAGTTTCATGCTGTAGATAGGCTATAAATTAGAAGATTTATGTAACATGCCATGAATCACCAAGCAATTTTTCAGGCTTAGTGCATATTGTTAGATGCATTTAAAAACCAAGATGCAGGTCTATGAGAAAACCTGAAGAAAAAAAGAGAACAGAAGCAAAATGCAAAGAAGGATGATGTGAAAAATGGAACAAGGAACAAAAATAATGTAAGGAAACCAAGATCGAATCACACAGATGTCTTTGCTTGTTTGTGTGATGTTATTTTTCTAACGTGTTTAATTGTGTTCCATATCTATCATGCAGACTAATGCCACCACTTTAATTATCCTAAAGTAATGGTGACTACCAAGTTCTTTGCAGTATTATGCCCCTGATTAGACAACCAGTATGCATTATATACACATGCCTGAATACCTCCTCCCTCTATCTTACTTTATATATATATGTGTGTGTGTGTATGTTTATCTACATGTATATACACACACACACACATGAATGGGCCATATTATGTGTATTATCTGTACAAGTGCATATGAGTTACAAGAGTGTATTCCTTTCTGTGTGTTTACATTAAATTACCAAGCTAATTAGCAGATATTGTGAAGACCCCACTCTGCCACCAATGTTTTGTCATCCTTATAGTAGTAGGACTTATTCACATTATCTGAAGTGGGTCACTCACTACATTCACACCAAAGACTGTAATTCAAAAGACAAAAGCCATCCACCTGACAAAGCAAGTCATCAATCACACCAGCACCTTCCTTCTCTCACTTCTTCATCATCATCATTTAATGTCCGCTTTCCATGCTGGCATGGGTTGGACGGCTTGACTGAAAACTGGTAGGCCAGATGGGAGGGGGGGGGTGCACCAGGTTCCTATCTGATTTGGCAAGGTCTCTACGGCTGAATGCCCTTCCTAATGCCAACCACTCCGAGAATGTAATGGGTGTTTTTTACATGCCACCGGCACAGGTCCCATTGATCTGACACCGGCATCGGTCATGACTACGGTCTCACTTGGCTTGACAGGTCTACACAAGCACAGTATATATCACCAAAGGTCTTGATCACCTGTCACTGCCTCCATGAGGCCCAACGCTTCTTATGACTATTAAAACCTCTGCTTCTCTGAGTTTTGTTGAATGCATTGCAAAGCTCACAACCAAACTTACACAGTATATGAGAACCATTGAGTGAGTCTCAATGCACTGGCTGAAATTGCTGAAGATAGCAACTAGATATCCCTCAAATCACAAATACTACTACCTTACTAGAAAAGCTAAAACATATATTTCCTAAATAGTCTGTAGTTGAAAAGAAAAAGGAACTACTTTAGCATGCAGACTCTCACAGTATTGTGTCTGTAGCTTATGCTGTGAAATTACCTGATTTTGGTTAGGGTTTAGGGTTAGATTGCAAGGTAAATGTAAATGGACAGGTAGCATACATACTGAAGTGGCACCGAGACAACGTTGATATAGATGGAACACTTGTGATTATAGGTCTGCTGGATTAGGGTTGACCCTGGGCTAAAACAGCAACAGACACCTGCACAATGCAATCTTTCTTCTTCTTCATCTCACCTTTTGATGTATCACTCAAACATTTCTCCTTTTCTTATTCTAACCCTACTCCCCCACCCACCACCCAAAAACCTGCCAGAACAATTGCTTGCTAACACACCAGACAGTGTTTAGCCAATAAAAACAGGATTAATTCAGTTTATCACCTCCTCCTATTCTTTTCTTTCTAAACCCTAAGAATAATCTTAGGATAGCGATTACACCCACAGCTATATGTATATAATCCGCCCCATTTCCTTTAAGCACTCTAAGACAGACATGTGGCTGTCATACTTCACAGGTTTCCATTGTGACTGAGGGTAGCTTTCCTATGCCAGTGTGTATGCCAGTGTGTATGCCAGTGCAACTATTGTGCATTTATGTACGTGTTAAATGGATATGTGAAAGACAACAGGAGAAAGATAGGAATCAGTTTCGATTTTTTTTCTTCTTTTTTAAATAGATCTGATTGTGCAGACCGATAATCAAAGACATTCCATCCATGATCATCCCATCTTTTCTCATAGAATAGACAAAACTTACATCCTTTGTTGTTTTTAAAGTTTTCTTTTTTTTTTGTAGTGGGTATGATGAGGTTTGACTGCTATTTCGAGCCAATCGTGCAACCACTTAGAGACCCCTTTGATGGCTCTTAAGTAGAGACTAAATTCTTCACATGCTAAGTCTGACACCTGTAAATCATTCAATTAAATTAAACCCGAGAAAGATAAGGCATGAACCTCACAACAGGTTCATGCATGCCGAGCCACAGACGACAAAAGGCAGAACCTAGCAATACATGAAAATTTCTTAAATAGGTATGAAACCAGATGGGGTATGAGGGGTGTTTGTGACTTTCATACCTATGGCTTTTTTTGAGATTTTTTTAATGAAAAACATAGATATATGAATGTCGTAAGCACATGAGATGTGAAACGGGCATAGCTGGGATTTGAAACCGTATCAGATTCACTGCTGCACCATATGTAGTTGATATCTCATCTCTGATCACACTATCAGCGTTCACGTCGTGACTATTAGGACAAAGCTTTTGCAAGTTCCAAACTTTCAAAATGTTTTCCTATTACGACAAACAACAACCTGTTTGGATCATTTGGGAAGTAATGGTAGACCCGATCAGTTGTCCCTCAATCCCCAACAGCTCCGCCTGTATCCATTACTACAATGCAATGAAAGAAGAAGAGTTTATGCGTGATTTGAACCTAGATCTGTACGACACCAAGAGTATACCGTTTAAGCTTCCTATCTTATCGTCTTTGTTTTTTTAAGCCAAAACCTCATTAGAATTAGAGAATTTGCAGCTGCTTTAGGCATATTTTTTAATATGTTTGCCCAAAATGATATGAAAACATTCTCTTATATATACATATAAATATGCTTTGTATTTGAAGTATATAAATTAAATTAATATATTATATTGTTGGCATTTGTAATCATGTTTACAACCTCCTTAAATTGAAAGAGTATTTTAAACTGTCAGAAAAGTGAAACCATACAAACAATTACTTAATGCTTTCATTACTGAATATACGCATTTCATAATTTTTTTTAAAGTAACAGAGCTGAGCTATTACATGATATACGTATTCTTTTCCTCTGTGTATATATATATATATATATATATATATATATATATATATATATACACACACACACACACACAAAACACTGAATTGAGATTTCGTATTTAAAAGTACTTTTTACACTGTTTGACTTTTACTTTTTTCTTTCTTTTTTGTTACAGATTCTGTATCTCTGATATTTAACATATAAAACCACTTAACAGCATTTCTTTAAAGGCCTTATATATATATATATATATATATATATATATATATATATATATATATATATATATATATATATATATATATATATATATAAAGTTCATGGATGGGGGTAAAAATCCATGCTGAAACAACAAGCTCTGTGGTTTTCTGTCACATGCTACTTAAAATAAAAATGATTTCGTAGATAGGTACAAGGCCAGGAGATGGCACAGAAGAGAGAAAGACAGTCAATCAAATCTATCAACATCACTGCTGATCAAGATTTATAACCGAGTCACGAACAAGCTTACAAGTTGATCCAGGAAGGATGAAAGGCAAAGTCGAGCCTGGCAAGATTTGAACAGAGATACAACAAAATACAGTTATTTTATTCTGTCCGATGCTCTTCCAATTTTGACATTTAATATGCAGGGCCCCGTGTAGGAATTTAATCAGATGGGTGCAGAAATTCTTTCGAATCCCTTTTCATGCAGTGTATGTTAGTTTTCGACATTTGCAAATATTTTCAGAGATTCCTGAAAATTCTTGAGCCTCCAACAACTTCCTTTTTGTAGGCCCCGCTTCCACGACTTGGTACAAAGTCCCATATATTTAAGGTGTAAGATAAGGGATGTTAATGAGTTTGTCAAGTTATTTTTGTTGTTTAGGCCTCGGTCAATAGACAGACATAATCAAAAGTGTTTTAGCCGTGACCCCAGCCCATTTCTTAGGCGGTATTCCAAAGACTATTTTTCCTTTATTTAAAATGGCAGGGGATTATTTTAAAGACATTTAGCTACTCCTTTCTACCTGGTTGAAAATACTGCATAGCGGTTCACAAATCGGCTTGAGTTTTCAATAGCATTAACAGCCAACAGAATTGACGAATGACAGTTTGAAGCAGAATTTGAGACCACATTGCGGTCATGGTTTGGCGAGAGTACAAAACAACGACTGGGATGGGTACGATAGAATATATGAAAGTCGAAAAAAGCAAAATAAGGTTATAAGTTAGATACGATGACATATCTCGTACACTAGGCTTGATATACCAAAGTTATTTGAATAAGAAAAAAATAAGGAAAAACAACAGAGTCTTGGTAGCTGTCGCAGATATCATAAGGACGCAAACTTTAAAGCTCAGTGCCCTTTTCTTTTCTGTTTTGTAGTTTTATTAGTCCACTCGGCAGAATATAGTTTATTGGTTGTCTCGCCGACATTTTGAACTGATAAGGCACAGAGCCAGAATAAAATACTACATGACATCCAGTCCGACGCTCTATTTCCGCCAATCCACCACCTAAGAATGGTATTTTAATTTATCGATCCCGAAAGGATAAAAGGCAAAACTGACTTCAGAGGAAGATGAAACAAATACCCACAAGACATATTAAACTGAAAGCTCTTATTAAAGACTTGCATACCTAAGCAAGTCATAGCGATTCCAGCTGGGAATCAAAACCAATCTGCAGAATTGGTCCAGTGATAAATTACTGCTGCATCATATTTCATTGGTAATTAATTATGTCTGATATTCTCAGATAAGTAGGAATTAAAAAGAAAAAGAAAAAAGACGGTGGATTAGCAAAATTGTTAGAGCGTCGACCAAAATTACCCTGCGGTATTACTCCCGGCTCTTTACATTCTGATTTCAAATCTCGGTATCGATAAAATAAAGTATCAATCATGTAGTGGGCAGATCTAATCGACTGTCGGCCTGTGCCAAAATACAGTGTATGCGTATGTGTGGCAGAATACTGTACAGAACAAGTCCCCGTCTAAATATGGGGTTCCGGGAAGTGAAACACCGGTTGGAGTATACTGCCGTTGCATCAACATTATCGATCTGTAACAGTCTATATCATATTGCCAACACTATGCATTCTATATAAAAAAAACGACCCCATTAAATGATGAAGGGATAAGGCAAATGAAAGAGAGACAAGCTTTAACCTGTATGTGTGTGTATACACATGCAAAAGAGTTTTAATAATACATATGAAAAATATATAATTTCTAGTGTGCGTGTGTATGTATATACACACACACACACAATTTCTGGTATGTGTGTGTGTGTGTGTGTGTGTGTACACACACACATATATGTACACACTTTTTCAGACTAAATAACCTCACTGTTGATTTAAATATTGTAAATTTAATAGTCAAAGCATTCTTCAGATCTAGATAGGAGATACAGATTTCCATATCATTACAAACACGTAGCATAATGGAAAATTATGACGGCCCGAGGAAGAGTTACTGCAACCGATGCCGTTTCCAAGAAACTCAGCCACCACCGTCATGCAACACTGACGGTGTCAAAGATAGGTTTCGACTGAAATTTTCCATAATAGCGATTTCGAGTTGCACCATGCCTGAAATTTATACGGAAGAAGGAAATGGACGATGAGATATTCGTGCCTTTTTCCTCAGTTCTTAATGTGAGACTGCTACATTCGGAAATTGAAACCGAATAGGCGGAGTCGATGCGCGTAGACGCGAACCACTCTCTTTATTGCACGCGCACTCACTCGCACAATATATAATTATCATCGTTAGTATCATCCATACATAAGAAACCCTAAAAGCATAGGCCATAAAATAGGTTTCGATTCCCACCTGGATTGGAACCACTCCTTGCATAGCTAAATGTATTTATCAAAGATAATGAACATTACAACTTCTCTAGAAAGAAAAAGAAACGAATAAACGCAATACCTGGCTTCATGGCGAACGAAGCATGAGAGAACAATAACACTACTCTATGTATGTAATCTCGATATGGATTTAGTAATAATTTTATATACCATAGAAAGGTGAAAATATGTCACGAATGCTAGTTACTCAGCATGTAATAACAAGTATGATGAAAGGATGTCCGTTTGTCATCGAATATGTCGAAACAAAACCATGTCAAATATTGTAATATCAGCCACGAGACACACACACACACACACATAAAGCAAACACACACGAGCGAACGATGACAAACTGTACACGGTCGCTCGATCTGCTAGAAACAGTAGTTAGATGTTCCTCAAACCACACCCAACCATTAAATAAAAAGTGGAAGACATTGAATGAATGTAATCCCGGACGCACTTATATTCGGAAAAAATGATAAAATAATAAATTAAGTTTGTCACGGCTAGACTACTTTTAATCATAAATCTATATTCAGCGTTGACCTGGAGTTAAAACAATATTCATAGATCCATATTGTCAGATACGGGTGGCTGATATCAAAAATGCATTGCTTATTAGTTTCATTATAACACGGAATTAGACATAAATAAAGCTGATGCTAATTTGATGAGAAGAATCGAGGATGGAAAACTAGGTTCTCACTAACCAAGATTCCTTCCCTCACTATTATTACACTAGTATAATAAAAAATTGTCCGATTATAAAATATTAAGACAAGCCCATCCAAAGTCCTCTCTTCGCTCGCTCGCTCTCTCATATAAACACATGTGTATGTGAAGCATCCTCTAAAATACTTTGATATGCGACATGTTTATAACACAAACGTAACTACATATAAATTACATAAATATTGTATAATTCTGTGTGTGCGTGTGTGTATACATATAGAGAGAAATACTTCTCATCCCGTATTTTAAGTACTGTACATAATATATATATACATATATACACATACATATATATATACATACACATATATACACACATACATATATATACATAGGCGGAAGTATATATATGTATACACACATATATATATACATATATATTGTATAATGTACAGGCACACACGCACGCGAGTGCTCGTGTGTGTGTATATATAAATATATATGGTAATAAGTTCAGTTTAATTACATGAGGTGCAGTGTAAAATGGAAAATAAATTTTAAAAGGTGTATATGAACTATATGAAAAAGATGGAACGATACGAAAACAAAAGAGAAAGCCAAAGCAAACACTAACCTTATCTTTGGAAAAGAATTGCATGAATCCAATTCTTCCTGCCGCCATTTTGAAGTTGCGTCGTGACCTTTGACGCCCGACTTCCTGCCGAAAACACCGGAATGTCGTTGTGATGAGATGCAGTTTTGTGTAAACACAGAAGAAAGGTTGTTGTTGTTTACGTGTTGTAACCACGGCTGATCTTCACTTTACTATTATATTTTTATTTGTTTTTTTTGTTTTGTTTTTTTGCGGCGTTAGTCATATGGCTATTGAAGAACAAAGCATAAAGAAAATCCGTGATTGTCTCTGTTGACAGGGAGAAAATATACATAAATTTAGAAATATATTTCTTTCGGTGCCTTGAAGAAAGAAATTACTTTGAATATTTCAGATAGGATAGAAGTTTTCTCAGAAAAATCAAGGTTAATATTATTGATCACTCTTGATCATGATCGAACAGACCTATTTATGGAAGGTATTCCATCGATGACCATCTCGTCTATCTAATTAACCAATATACTCCCCGCCTTATTAATTTTTTTTTCCGAATAGGATGATTTGAGGAAGATTATTGGCTGTTATTTCTAGCAAGCCAAGCGGTCGCGTTGAGGATGCCACGCTGGAGGTTGTATTAATGTGTTGTTAGGAGGCGATGTACTATTCGTGTTGGCTTTTCTTTACAGTATTTGTTTATCTCTCTCGAAACATTCATTCGTGTGACAGTTTACTCTGCAGTCATACGGTGGCTGATGATATATTTTTGATAACAAACATACATAAACACGCATTTCGTGAAATTAAAAGTATTTTGTTTCGCTTATTTATACAAGTTTGTTACGTTTGTTTTTCTTTTTCGCAAGTTAAATTAATCATTAATGTAATAATAATAATAATAATAATAATAATAACAACAGCAACAATGATTTTAACGTTTCTCAGTCAATAAAGTGTTAGCTTATGGTCATGAGGAAAGTATACTAAATGAGGATACGTTATTTGTCCCGCATGTGACTTACTGAGTTGTAAAATTTCGATTAAATGAGATTGTCCAACTAATTAACAAAGAAAACTCCCTCTACAAACAAGGGAGATAAGTCTAGTAAGATCAGTTGATCGAAATTTTAGAGTAATGCTGGTAATGCAGATTGGATCAGTAAAGCCAACTTCTAAATCTAATATTTAAAGCCAGCTGGTTGGGGAAATCAAGGAACATGTTCCAGTCTTATAAGGCCACCTCAGCGAAGCATATCTGCTCAATTGGCAGTAGAGGTAGTAAGAAACTCTAGGGAGTTGTGTATTTGTCCTTCCACCACTTGACACCCGGTGTTAGTTTATTTACGTCCCTATAACTTCGCGGTTCGACCTAAGGCTGCGATATAATAAGTACCAGGCTTTACCAAAAATATGTACTGGGTCGATTTTTTCGACTATGCGCTTCAAAGAGGTGTCTCAGCATAACCGAAGGCAAATGACTGAAACAAAATTTAAAAAATAAGAAATTACATTCGTAAACACACACACACACACACGTTTTATATATATATATATATATATATATATATATATATATATATATATATATAGCTCGTTAAGAAAATCTCTCCCTTTCTCTCTCCCTCTCTCTCACATATATATACTTGGAAAAGGATACGTGGCGTTCGATCATATAATAATTATATATATATATATATATATATATATATATATATAATAGAGATTTTCTTAACGAGTTAGTTTTCTATAATATAACACCATTGTCCTCAATGTTTTAAGGCCCTTGTGCGCCTAATAAAAGAAATAATTTTTATCGTTAATACCATTATTTTATTTTATTTGCCAACAACTTTCAGTCAAAGACCACATGAAGTGGACTTTTAAATGTAAAACAGCTTCTGAGTCAGCAAGTGATGGCAGATTTGATGCTTTCTGTTGTTGTTGACATCCCCGTTCTTAATTATTGTTATTGTAGTTACTGATATGAGTCATAGCAAGTGATGATGCGGTTCTACATACTATGTTACACTCACATGTGTTTGAAAATAAGAAAACACGAAGGCTTTTGTGGGTGGAGAGTGCCTGACGGAGTGAGTAGTGGGTGGTTTCGAATCAACGGTAGTTTTACTATTACCGCTGGTGTTGTGGTATATTATTATTACTTTCACATCAGCTCCAGTACTTGACAGGTACTTTATTCTACAAGAAGGAAGAAAGTAAAGTTGTACTTTATTTTACTGGAACTTTATTCTGTCTGAGGAAGCAGAACAAGTATACATTAAAACTTATAACGCAAAGAACTATCGCATTTTGTTCATCGCTCTACGATTTTTCCAATCGAGTAAACATGATCAGATACTTGGGCCGTGACCATCACTCCCAACAACATTATCCAATGCGTCTTTTTTTAAGACTATAAAGTGCAGTTTGAGGGAGATCTAGATCATATTTCTAGCGAGTCTAGCTACTATGAAAAAAACTCGCTTTTTTTTATTGTCATCTCCGTTCTAATTGTTGTAGTTATTCAAATGAGTCATGGTAGTGACTGTTCAATATTGAGAAATACAGGAAAACGAGGGAGTTTATTAGTGAGTGGACAGAAGTGTAAGTGTTCATATGTGAATGAATAAACACGAGTCTGAAAGAAAAATAAAATATCTAAACATACAGTATACTTATTAAACATTTATCGAAATAAATAATTATAAAATACGTTTATAAATAATGATTATCTCCAATTTAGGCAAAAAACTAATAATTTTCAAGTCAGAAGTTAGCCAATATCATCGATCCTCAATACACGACTGATATTCTATTTTTATCGATCCCAAAAAGATGAAAGGCAAAGTTTACGTTACTGTGTTTTGAACACGCATTTTTTTTTTTTTTTTTGTGGGTGCTTTAATGATTTTGCCAATCCAACTCCCACATAATAATTATTATCTTTTTTCTTGCCCAAGAACTACAGAGGGGGTGATGGATATATGTCATCGAGGAGGTTAGATAGGGCGTCGGATAAAACAGCTTGCGGTATTTTAGTTACGGTCTGGGTTCTTTCTTTCTTTCTTTTACTTTTCTTTTTTCTTTCTCTTTCTTTTTTTTTTGTTTCTTTTTCCAGTTTCGTACTGCAATCGATTTGATGTTTCTAAGATACAATCTAGATGCGAATAGAATTATAACAGAAGAGTATCTTCATTGAAGACCCGCTTTGAGATATAGTAAAAAGCACGTGGCCCATAGTTGATAAATAAATACGGGAGGCAGTATATTATTGATAGCTGCATTGAATGGATCAATTAAATGTAGGCTCCCTAGTAAACAGCAATTTCTCACATTGGATTAAGACCGGTGCGCGGAGAGAGTGGGGGTTGTAGCCGATTGGATCTATAGTCGGCGCTTGATTAATGCTTAGTTTATCGATCCCTGGCAGATGAAAGGCAAAGTCTTCTTCAGCGGGACTTCCCTTGTTAATTGTTTCTGATTTATTTAGTAATTGATAGTTTCTGATAAGCTAGTAATATTGGGGGATCAGTATTAGTTGATGCTACCAATGTTTAACTGATACTTCATATTATCGACCAGTGGTTGACAGTGATAGGGTTTAAACACAAGGCGTAAAGAGTCAGAAGAAATATACCGCTAGGCATTTTACCTAAGTCTCTAACGATTCTGCCAACTCGTCGCTTTTCCCTGGTTAATAATGATTGTTTGTAAAAGAGTTTATATTTTTGAGAAAACAGGAACTTTTTGGAAGGGACATGACTTACATTTTCTCCTTTGCTGAGGATCAGTGGTGGATCTTTCTGAATTTTAGGATCTTTTTGAATTTCTAAAGTTTCCAGATATTTTTTCAATTATTATTATTATTATTGAGTGAGAGAGCAGTGCATGCCATCAAAGTGACACTGGGGTAAAATATACGAAGCCCATTATACCCATCATGACTACCCATCTGATAAGGGTACACCAGGTACATGCATCACAACCATATGTGCGCGACATGGTGATCTCATATCAAGATAAACAGCGCATGACCTCGCAGGTGGGGCCCTGTTAGAATTTTCTTCAGGTCGAGTAGCCCATCCCTCTCAAAAGGTCCCTGAATAAAGTTTGTTTAAGGATGTTGAGCAAAACTACCATGTTTCCAAAGATGAATTATCCAAACCCCAAAGAATTCCTCTCAACACATGGCTATGATGCTCCCACACTACTTCTGCTCGTGATCAGAGATGCACATATCGTCAGCCACCAAGGGACATGCTCAACTGGTTAAGGTCAAACAACTGACAAGCAAATCTGTGGTATTAAGCAGAATATTTGCTGCAGCCCATCTTTTTATACCAAGACAAAACAATGTACATAACACTTCCAATCAATTAAGATCAGAAGCCATGAGAACCACTGCCTCAGAAGCCATATTATTATTATTATTATTATTATTATTATTATTATTATTAGTAGTAGTAGTAGTAGTTGTTGTTGTTTTAGGTGGGGAGAGCCTATCAGATATTCACGGGTTTCCCCTTGCTCTCCAAGCCCCTGCAGCGATGTACCACCCAAACCGCACCCCAACTTACAAGCCACGCTTTGATCGAATGTTAGTTTGATCACAGTTGACCCGTGGTTAAACGACAACAATAAAGTACACGACTGACAAGTAAAAATAACATTTGTCTTCGTTTCTTGTCTGCTGTTCGCGAGATGTATCGTTTGTTCTTTCCATTTCGATTATGTAACGCATGTAATAGGGGTAGATACATGTAACTACTTATGTAATTGTGAAAGAAAAGTTATTTAGTTAGTAAAAGATGTTTTTAAGGTCTGTGTTCACAATGATAATGCAAGCCTGACATAAGGTGTCTTCAGCGTATGTGGAAGGCAAATATGAACTGAAATAAAGGGTGATGTCGTATATTAATAAGTTGATGTTGTGTGATATATAAAATCTCTGAGATACAGAAGAGATGACATAATGTGATTCAGAGACAACGCAAACACATCATAGCTTGCTCCGAATCCAAGAAGTGAAAGACAGATGATGCTAATGGGTGGGGAACGTAGCTACGGAGTTTCTTAAGCCAGACACAATGGAAGGCTTTGCTTTTGTGAAGGGAAAGAAGCAGTTCTCATACAACAGAGTCGGTTACCTTGATACTGCATTTATCTTTCACCTTCACTACCATTCCTTTTTATTTTCCCTCTTTGTCTTTCGTGAGAGCATGTATTTTCTTTACTTCCCCTCCCCTATCACTCTTTCTATAGTATATATCGCATTATCAACCCTTCTCTCTCTCTTTCTCCCTTCCTCCTCACTTTCCTCTCTCTGTCTTTGACCGTATGTCTGTCTCTGTCTATCTGTCTCTGTCTCTCTCTATCTATCTATCTATCTACCAAGTTGTCCACACACTCCCTTTTTACTCCTACTCTTTTTTTTACTTTTTTTTTTCTTAACCTCTTTTTTTAGGGGTTAGGACGACATATACACACAGACACATGCGACATGTAGATATTCAATTATATATATAAACACAAGCTTTTATTTTATGTATGTACGTATGTATGTATGTAAATAAAATAAGCACCGGCAAAAAGGTAAATAAAATAAGCACCAGATTTATAGAAATAAATCCTGACGTCGATTTCTTCGACAAACCCCCGTCATTACGGTGTCCCAGCACGCCGCAGTCGAGTGAGTGTGCTGTCAACGTGTAGGTGTGGGAGTGTGCAAGAGCGAGAGCGTGCGTGTGTGCAAGCAAGCGTTTCGAGTTGCCAAATTTAAAGTTAATGGGAGACAAATCTTGCTTTCTTTAATGTCAATGATCTCCCTTGTACTATATTTATACATATACCCTTTGCATTTCATAGAACTAATTGTGAACAATAGCGTCGAATAGACCGCTCGTTCATTGTACTTTCAATGGTTGTGGTATAAAGTGTGTGTGTACTTATATTTCTTTACTTGTTTCAGTAGTTTTACGGCGGCCATGCTGGAGCACAGCCCTGAGGAGTTTTAGTCGAACAAATCGGCCACAGGACATATTTTTTTAAAACCTAGTACTTAAACTATCAATTTTTTTTTTGCTGAATCGGTTGTCAGGTGATGGTGGTGAGGGGACAAACATAGACATAATGATGCATACACACACACACACGGGTTCCTTTCAGTTTCCGTCTACCAAATCAACTCAGTTAATTAATTAGTTATTTAGTTAGTTAGATAGTTTAGTGGTTAAGTAGTTATTAAAAAAATTAATTACTTAATTAGTTAATTGGCTAGTTAGTGCTGAGGAGGTGAAGAAAGGGGAGCGAAGGAGGTGGAGGAAAGACTTCCTGGAAAAGTACGAGGAGGGGAGGGGAGGGACATGGGGGAAAGGAAGGGAGGAAGACTTCCTGGTTAAGTCCGAAAAGGGGAAGGAGAGGAGGGACAACCTGGAAAAGTCCGAGTAGGGAGAGGGGGACTTACTGGAAAAGTACGGGGACAGGCGTAGGGGAGGAAGGACTGCCTGGAAAAGTCCGAGATGTGAGCGGGACTTCCTGGAGAGAGGAAGGACTTCCTAAAAAAGTCCTAGGAGGCGGGTGAGCGGGACTTGGTGTGGAAAAGTCCGAAGACGAGGAGAAAGTGAAGGACAAGTCCAAGGAGAGGGAAGGGTAGGACGGGTGAGTGGTACTTCCTGAAAAAGGGGTCCATCCTTGGAATGTTTCATGAAGTTCCTCCCTCCTCACCCCTTCCAACTTTTCCTCTCCTCCTCGGACTTTTCTAGGAAGTCCTCATCTTCCCCCTCCTCGGATTTTTGCAGGCAGTCCTTCCTCCCTTTCCTTCCCTCTAACGCTTACAGTTCGTTTTTGTTTGGATTTGTAGTGACTTTGTGGGCTTCAGTTGTGTGTGGTTGATGTCATTGCCATCGTTTGGCCATTCACCTTTCCATGCTTGCAAGAATTGGACAAAGTTTATTGAGGTAGATTTACTTCAGTCACTTGCACGTTAATTTCAGATTGCCTTTTGATGTTTGTGGAAGATACCCATATGTTTATATTGTATCAAGATGAAATAGCAATCAAAGAAAATTAAGTTTCTGTATGAAGGTAACAAGACAGTATTGTAAAAGTGATTCTCCAAACATTTTATATAAGAATAATTATTTTTACCAATTTGGTACACTACTATCTATATCCTGGCTTTTGAACTGTTATGCCATGTTCTTTTATGTCTCCTGTGTGAGGTATCTAAAAGGGTTGGCAAAAGGAAGGGCATCAAGCTATAAAATACCATGGAAACCGCATCCAATCCATACTAACATAGGAAAGTTGATGCCAGATGATAATGAATGATTTGGTAGAGTTGTGAAACCTGAATTCTCGCGGCCATTTTGGAGCAAGAAAAAACTAATACATCATGCATTAAGACATTTCAAATTAACTTATTTTTGTGCTAAATGTTACAGTTTACATTCATCATTCTTGCACATGTTCAGTCCACTACTGGATGAAGGCCTCAACATCATCTTTCCACCAACCAAGGTCTGATGTTTTCCTCATCCATATTTGAGTGCCGAAGCATTTAACAAAATCTTCATTCCAACTTCTGCATGATGTTCCCCTCCTTTTTCCGGACCTGGTCTCCACTCTCTCAGTTTTCTTTTCCATTTATTATCCTTTCTTCTGAACACGGCCCAAGAAAGACCATTTCAGAAATTTTATTTTCCAGATAATATCCATTAAACCTATTGCCACACTTACCCTGTTGTTTTGCCATTTATCCATTTTGTTAATCTTCAGCATTCTTTTATCCATGACTCCCTGTGTTGCTCTTAAATGCTTTTCAAAAACAGTTTACATTAACAAATCGGAAACAAGAATAAAAATTAGATTAAGAACCTCCTCATTTATCTTTATTGACATTAAGAGATTGATAAGTATTATTTATTGTTACATAAAAAGGAAAATATAATCAGATTTTATATTCACTGGTTAGTTTCAGTAACATTGTGAATAAAATAAAAAAAAATATATGAAGCCATGCTCACTGGCATATAAATGATATAGACCTACTAGCAGACACTAGAATTTAAATTCACCTAAACTGGCTGTCATGCACACAAATCTGCATGCTGAATGAGCAGAAAATCTTGCAAACATTTAGAATAAATCAGAAGACTTACATTTACCAGAGAAAAAAATTGAAGGCTAAAAAAAAATTGTACTGGAAAATGTAAGAGTTAACTTTTAACTACACAACAAGGGCTGTCTATCCAATGATAATACAAATAATCACAGGATATGAATTTCAGTAGAACAAAGTAATTTTTGGTTTTATTTATTGAAAAGAAGAAGAATGAGTAATGAAGGAAGAAGGCGGAGTTTGTGTCTATACCAATTGATTAAAAAAAAAAACAAAAACAAAAAAGGTAATTCATTTACATGTTGAAACAGTTAAACATTTTCAGAACAAACCCAACTTGTTCTATTGTCTCTTAAAACCATGATCCATATTAGATGAAACAACCTTCAAGAATTGACAAGTGAAAGTTTTACTTCTTTTCAGCTGAATATTTCTGTCCTGCAAGACTTCTGTTGTTGTATACTCCTGTCCATTAATGCTTTCATTCTTGAATACCTCCATTCTACAATGAATGTAAACTCCCTTCATTTTTTTGAAATCACATCTTCCAATTTCATGCTAATATTTAAAGGATGAAGAACCCATTAACACTTTTTTTTTAATCCATGTTATTATTGAAAAACACTGCCTTTGTTGGAATTAATTTTGAAAATAATAATTTAGCAAAATTACTTCTTATAATTAATCTGGTGTTTGAAGCATAAATTAATTGAAATCTTGATGGAAGGTTTTAATTTAGATCACTTTAACAGGAAGTTTTGTATTATAGAAAGAGGAACAATATCAGGCAGGTTGATATCAAAAGGGCTGAAAAGAATAGATGGCAGTCAGGGTGAAATGAAGGGGTCCCAACAGGATAAATACCTGTACAAGTATCAGTTTGATGTTTCAACAGAAACAACATTTGAAAACTTAGATTTCTTTCTAAACCATATCAGTGTAAGATGACATCTGTATCAGAAAAATTGTCCAGTAATTCAAAAGAAAAAGAAATCACTATTTATATTGATTCTCTTAAAGTTAGCAGTAATGTTACTATTGGGTTGGTGCATAATTACTGCGGCTTTTTTACAGCAAATTTCATTCAACAAAAACAATAACAATGTTTAACAAAACCATTTTTTAAATGAAAGTCTGACCGCCTGCCAAGCAAATGGGAAGCAGTAATTGAAGTAGATGGTGAATATGCTCCGGAATAATTATTTAAAGATGCTTTTGTTACATGTTGTTATTGTTTTTGTTGAATAAAATTTGTTGAAAAAAAGCCGCAATAATTATGCACCAACCCAAAAATTTTAGTTTCAGAAGTAAACGAGAGAGAGAAAAAAAAAAAAAAAAAACTAGAAGAAAAGAAAGGAAAAAAAAATCTTATTCCAGATTATTTTAGTAAGAAAGAGAGAAAAAAAAAAAAAAGTAATTTTGAATAGGTGTACACTACTTTTCTTTTGCTTAAAAGATATGACACTTACCTTTTAGCAACAAAGCAATGATAACTTATAAATAACATCTTTTTGTTTTTTTGTACTTTAAGTAGAATCTTAACATGAATTGGAGATGGAATAAAATCTACAAATAACAATGTTTTAATCACTATTGTCCACTGTTGAGTTAATTAAGCAAACTATAGTTAATTTAGTGTCTTGAGAAATTTTAATTAAAATTCTACCCATAATGAGAAGAACCAAGAGCCAATCATTGTCTGAGTTAATTAACTGACGAAGAGCAAGGATGACAAACCTGGAATTTCAATTTATTAAATTTGGGTGGAACATGGTTTTTATAATTTGCTTCAGGTCTTCAATCAAGTTTTGTTAAAAGCTATTCACATTATAAACAGAATTCTTATTCCAAACACTCAGACAGAATATTAAAAAAAAAAAAAAAGGATGAAGGGGATGGGGGCAAACTGAAGTATAAGCAATAGCACATGCAAACACACACACACGTACATATATATTTATGAGAGGACATTTTTCTAAAGGTGAAAAAGAAGACAAAAAGTATTCTGTGTTAGGAAAGAGAATTGATGGAGTTAATTTTCTTCTACCCTATCTTTTGATTGTAAAATCTTTCATCAAAATATCATCTGTGAGTGTCAAGAAATCATCTCCAAATATTGATAATTAGCAAATAATTTTGGAACAATTCATAATTAAATTTGTGGGTTAATCAATGATTATAATCTAAAAGTAGTTAGATGTAATATTCTAGTAGAATTTGGTATACATTTTGTTCTGTGCCTAAAATAATGATTCTATTGAAATCAGTTGGCATTTGGGGTCAGAAAGGAAGGATTTAGGTTAATAATATCAGCAGATTACAAGACACCAGCCACCAACTGAAATGCAACATTAGGAGTTCAAATCCTTGAGATTTCAGTTGCTGGCACAGTTAATCTTCTTATAATGTTTAAGAACAGATTTCCTTTATGAGACTATTTTGTTAGCAATATCACAACCAAAGAAACAAAAACAGTTTTCTGAATTAAAGACACAAAGAACCATCACTATATTTGTACCATATGTATTATGAAAAGAAACTGGTAGTGGCTGCTTTCAATGTTCAATAGAGAAGAGGAAGTGTAAATCAAATATTTACTTACTGACATGATTTAATGAAGCAGAACTAAAAGAAACGGGGCATAAAATTAGTCCAAAGAACTAACTTTCAATATTTTGCATTCGGTATTGGGTATATATCGTATAATGAAATACAGAATGAAAACCCATTGTTACAAATATCCAGAGCATCCCATATGTCGGTCAGGTATGCAGTTTCTGCAAAGGGGAGATGTGTAGAAAATAAAATATGTAACCAAATATTGTATGTCAGAAATAGAGAACATAAGAATTGGCTAATATCTGATTGACAGTGAGGAGAGGCAGATTCAGTCTTTAGTCAAAACAAGCCAATAGCTTATATTCAATGTAATTCTGGAGAAAGACAGTTTGAAAGAAAAGAGGACTGGACTGGAGTCTTGAATAATTTTGCTGGGGGTTTTTTTTTTTTTTTTGTATTTTGTAAGTTAAAATTGATTGTTAAATAAGAATGGTAATCAGTCAGAATCTCCAATTTAAACTTTTCCTTTAGTGTAATAAATGCTTTAGCAAGGTTTTCATTAGAGTTCTGGAATGATATTGTCAATACAGTGTCATGTTTGAGTTTAAGCAGTATATCAAAACTTCTGTGTTTATGGCTACTCCATAAAACCGATACAATCTGAATGGATATATGCAATATTCTAAATTGAGTTGATTGTTTTGTTTTTAAATACTGTGGAGAATTCATGAGCAAAATCTGAGAGACATCTCTACAGTAAATTGTCATAGTTTATTTGTTTAATGTTTTATAAATCTTTCTCTATTTTGCTCTAAACACAACATAAGAGCGAGTTAATGCTCTCATTACTTCTTAATCAGATCAATTATACATAACACATTCTGTTTCCTTTGCATAACATGTAGCTTTCATGTTACACAATACTGAGTTGATGTTTGGGTGGACTATTGATGAGAACTCACTGGGTCATTCTCCAAAAGTATTGAACATGCCTGTCAGATCACTGAACTCTGGTGTGGTCTGGTCAAGCATTGGAAACATGTTATTGAATTCTTCCGGCTGCTGTTGCTGCTGCTGCTGTTGTTGTTGTTGTTGAGCTTGTTGTGCTCCTGCTGATGGATTGCCTTGAGAAGAGCCTTGCTGAGCATGATCCCCTGTATTTCCAGACCACTGCTGCCATAGTGGTTGGTTACCTGCAAAATATAATATTACCATTGAAAAAAACCATTTAATAGATCAATTTGTTCTTCATGTTTCAATCATCTACAGACACCTTCAGCTGTAATTACAGGCCTCATTATTCTAAGCAAAGGTGCATGGTTCAGTGGTTAGAGTATCGGGCTCACAATCATGAGATTGTGAGTTCGATTCCCAGACCAGACCGTGTGTTGCGTTTTTGAGCAAGACACTTTATTTCACGTTGCTCCAGTTCACTTAGCTATAGAAAAGAGTAGCGATGTCAATGGTGCCAAGCTGTATCGGCCCCTTTGCCTTTCCATTGAACATCGGTGGCGTGGAGAGGGGAGGCTGGTATGCATGGGTGACTACTAGATTTCCACAAAAAAACCTTGCCTGGACTTGTGCCTCAGGGGGTCACTTTCTAGGTGCAAACTCATGGTCATTCTTGATTGAAGGCAGTCTTTACCCTTTATGCTTAATCCCAGGACGGGGCATAATAAAGAATGCACCATTTTAACACACAAAGATACTTTCTCATGGTCTTTGTAGTTACTGGGTGGAAGAGAGAAAGTTGTCCTTAGAACAGAGACATAACCTGAATACTGGTAATAAAGTAGGAACTGGTAAAGGACTCCAATGGGCCAGGAGGTAGCATTAAACCAAATGACAAATTACATGTCTCACAAAAGAAAGTTCCTCAGATGGGCTTCCATAATTTCTGTCTACATAATTTCAGTCAAAGGCATTGGTTAACCCAAGACAACATTTGCAAAACTCAGAGAACATTACACTTATAGATGCATCAAGTGTGGCTGTGTTGGTAGGAAGTTTCTTTCACAACCATGTGGTTCTCCATGCGCATGCACACATGTATACCATGACTCATATACTGTTCACTTTCCTGATTGTTGTACATAATTCTATGTACTACACATGCACCTTTGATGAGTTGTAGTGCACCTGAGCACTATACCCAGTAATTTCATCATTGTCGTCGTCGTCATCATTTAATGTCCATTTTCCATGCTGGCATGGATTGGATGATTTGACAAGAGCTGGCAGGCCGGAGAGCTGCACCTGGCTGCAATTGTCTGTTTTGGCATGGTCTCTACAACTGGATACCCTTCTTAATACCAACCACTTTACAAAGCATACTGGGGGCTTTTCATCTAGCAATGGCATGGGTGCTTAATATGTGGCACCAGCACAGGTAATAACTAGCAGTATTATTAGCATTCACAGTAGAATCAAAGAACTGATTGAAATTCGACTTACATTTGAAATCTGGTAAGTTGAAACCAACAGCTGGCAAATCTGGAAACCAAATTGAAAGAATTACTTTACAAACAGCATAACATTCCCAAATTATTTTTTCCCTCCATTTTGTTTTTAATTTTTGAAAATTATATTCCCATTATCATAATCCTATAAATAAATGCTATTACATAATTTATCTCAAGACTTGTATGTTTAACTGTGATGCTAGGTTTTCATTTCATTATTTCTTCTGGCTTGTTTTTGTACTCTGTGACAGTAGTTTGGTACATGTAATTCCACTGAATTCATGTAAATTCTGTTAGTGCATATATGTGTGTTATTGGTATTTTTGAAGAGTGATGTCAGTTCATTAACTATTTTAACCCTTTTCTCAGATCACTCTGTCAAATATAATGTTTGTTGGTTTATATTGTTTTGAATTAATCGTACATTATCCTGTTGTTTAGAGATTTCAGTGATGTGATAGTTTAATTTTAGAATGACATTGTAGGGCTGAGGTGAGAGGCCAGATCTGGCCAGTTTCAATAAAAAAAACAGGTCAAATATTCTGGCTGGATATGGTCAGTTTGAATGCTAAAGGGTTAAGAGTTGTTTGTGTGATTTCTAAATCTGAACTTTTTTATTAGTTTAATCGAATCCATTTCAAACGTCTCAAAGTACTTGAGAAGGGGACAGATAGAGAACAAGGAAGAAGGGAGAGAAAGAGAAAAATAAAGGAGAGAAGGGAAAAAGAGAGAGACGGAGATAGGAGTGATTAGCTAAAATAAACACTTGACAAGCTTTCTGATGCCTTTGAGACTATAAAACATCGTTGGCGCTTACCTGGCGAACTGTTGTCAGGGCTCATTTGATTATAGCCTGGGTTTGTACTGTAGTCAGCAGTTGGCTAAAATGACAAGAGAATATAAAGTTTACATTGTAACAAATAACTCTTAGATGAGTTCAAAAGTGTACCTATACATGTACGCATCTTCTTTCATCTTTTACTTGTTTCAGTCATTAAACTGCGGCCATGCTGGGGCACCGCTTTGAACAATTCTCAGCTGAATGACTCAATCTCAATACTCTTCCTTTTGTACACATAGCATACCTCTTCTTTCGGGTCATACTGCGTCATACCTTCTTGAGGATATGACACAGTACCCGCCTCTGTTTTCAGTGTCTCCATCACAGAAGTGAGGTTACAATAGCTTGCTGCCATAATCAAACAGTAAAAATTTCCATCAGAACACAGCTTGTCAACATGTGCTTTCATGCAGATAAAAGAGTTCTCGGTTCCGCTTGTTACTATGGAAACAGGCATGTGCTTTCTCACAGGAAAAAGAGTTCTCATGTTCTGCTTGTTACTATGGAAACAGGCATGAATGTGTCTGTCGCTTATGATTAGTTAAAATCACCAAAATTTTTAACCTTTAATTGCTAATAATTCTTTATTTATTGATTTATAGCAAAAATGATTTTCACGTAATTCATTAGCCTGTAAAGGTGTATCATTACACTGAATATGAAATCAATTCAAGCAACCCTGGAAGAATGAGAATAAAGTTCACTTGAGCAGGACTTAAAACTCAGGATAGAAAGGGCTGCAACTAAACACCACAAGGTATTTTGCCCAATGCTCCACTAATTTCACCAACCCCATCATCCTAGTGTGTGTGTGTGTCTGTGTGTATGTGTGTGTGTGTGTGTGTGTGTGTGTGTGTATATATATATATATATATATATATATATATATATACATACATATATATTTCATCCTTGTCTCAGTTTTATGGAGATATAAGCCTATAAATGAGGTAATTTACAATGGAACAAGTAAAATATCACAACATATACACAAACGCAGCTGTAGATAAGGCTTGAACCTATGACCAAGTGGTCAGTAGTCTGCATTCCTAACTTTTGCAACCATATAGCTTCATCACAACCAAACTAAAATATGAGAAAAGTGAAAAGGATACAAACCTGGCTTTGTGCGTATGCTCCTTGACTAGACCAAGCATTACCAGCCATTTGAGAGGGACTCTGATTAGGGTGTCTGACCAAAGATGGCATTGTTGTGGCAGGAGATACCTGAGGAAGTGACATGGCAGCACTGGGGTATTTCATTGTAGACTGAGAATTGTAGCCGTACAAGTCTTGTTGGGTAAGGTTACGATTAGTGCTTAGCATACTGCGGCTGTAAACATCGGCTGTAGAATAAGGATCACGGTAATCTGTTTTCACGTTAGCTGTTCGTAAACCTAAGGAGTCTGTAGGTAGGCCCCGAGGAGTGGCGTATGTGTTTATAGTCGGCGTTGGCTCTGAACTTTGATCAGTTGGATTCTGCATAGTTGGGGCTGTAGAATTACCTTGCTGGACACTTCTAGAACAAAATTTGGGGATTAAATTCTCAAGAAAATTTGAACTGCAAAATTGAATATGGTAACAAATAAAAAGCATAAATAAAAATGAAAAATGGTTTTGTTACATTAATTCAAACAGTACAGATTTAATCCAACTAAAACTTAACTAAGTTTAACTCGGATTCCAGACAAACATAACAACTTCATAGGGAATATATATATATATAAACGAGTTATATTTAAATTAATATGACTTGGTAATATGTATCATGATTTCACTATTTGCATTAGATGCCAATGTAGTCACTCTTGGTTCTCTAATTCCTTGACCTCGTGAAACATTGAAGATATGACAGTTAGAAGAAGAAAGGGATGCACCAGCATTAGGCTTGTACACATTTTCTGCTAAGTAGAGATGACCAACATGAATGTAAGTGCATTGCTCAGGGATACAATGCACAACCTGGTCTAAGAATTGAAATCACAGCCATATGATTGTGACCCCAACACCCTTCACATATACACCTTATAATCACTGAAAAAATATCAACTGGCTCATGTGGCCCAAGCCCAGTGATGTGGCCCCAACTATTTTTGATAACACCTAAGCCAGCAACATAGGTCAGCTAACATATTAGTGTTTGAGCCAACCTGAAATGCCTCTATGTGGTCACTTGATTCGCTAGAACAGCAGCCAGATTTTTTTGGGGATTACACTCCACTGTCTTAGAAAAAGACATAATGGATAATGTAGTCTTGAATTCCCTGAATATAGGGAAAAAGAAAAACCAGGTTGGTCATGGCAAGAAAGCTTATATATCTGCCCAATCGGGGTCGATCTTAGCTCAAGCAAAAACAAACTAAACTACAACTTTTGTTTATCGTTTCTGAAACTCTGATAAATTTTACCTCTTTTCAGGCATCTGGTGATGGAGTGCCAAATAGAAATAAACAAACAAATTTATCTGACAATGGCTGGCTTGGAATTGAAACCACGAATCTCTCTACTTCCACTATCAACATATGTGATATGATTCCTATGTTTCAAAAGTTTAATACATTGTCCTAAATGGAGAAAACATTATTTGCCAACATAACATGGCAGTCCTGGTATAGGATGAATGTTGCTGTAATTTAGCCCCAGGAGACATCGTCTCCAGCTGGCTACATGACACGATTTGTGTCCTTATATTTTCGAACAAGGGAATCCTAAATGTTTCCAAAAGTAAAAATAATGTTGATGTGTTTTAAGTGTTTTTCTTATTTTCTTATGTTGGTATGAAGCCTGATATAATTAAAGGTAGCTGAAATGGGTAATCCATTTTCAAAAAGCATTCATGGCATAAACAAAACAAAATGAAGTGAAATGACATTATTCTAACTGGAAATAAAAGCTCAGATCACTAAAAACTTATCCAATGTTTAGAAGTGTGCTGATGAGAGAGCCTTTATGTGGCTGCTTGGCATACGAAATAGCAACCAAATCTCCTTCATATTACACATTCTATCATTGTAATTGGAGAAAGGATACATTGGATAAATGTAGTCTGAGATACACAATGCATGAGAAGATATGACAATCTTGGTTGAAATGCTTTAGACCATAGATCCACTGAGTTAGGACTGACTCGTGTCTAAACTCAGCACACACACACACACACACACACACACATACAAAATACACATACGCATATTCTTAAATTTCTGATTACTTACTTAGCAGAACTGTTGTTACAAACTATGTATTCCACTTCGTCTGTGTAAGGGTTTTGGAAACTAAAACTGCTTGTTCTCAGCCACATCCATTCCCGATTCGATGCTCTAAAACGGTACATAATGGACATCACCTGGCCTTTCAGTTTTAATACTGCAAAATAAACAATAAAAGTTCTTAGACCATTTGGTAATCCACCCCATAGATAGATGACTTAATGTATAAATATATATACGGTCCATTGCTTCACCTACCAAGGTATTGCACCATCACATCAGATGCCAAGATCGACAATAGACCAGCAAAGGTGAACAGGGCATTTGGTAGACTGTACAAATGCATGTGGAAAAACAAACACCTGAAAAAGGGCACCAAGATCAGTGTGTCGAGTGCCTTAGTCCTTACCACTCTCCTAAATAGCTCAGAGTCATGGGTCACTTATTGTCATCATCTACAACACCTCGAGTGCTTCTGCCGACACTGTCTCCACACCATCCTCAACATCCACTAGAGCGACTTCATCACCGATGGCAGAAGTTACTAGCATTGAAGCCATGCTGCTGAAGTCCAAGCTATGCTGGGCAGGGCATGTCTCCAGGATGAAAGAACATCACCTTTCCAAGACTCTCCACTGGCCATTGCAACAGAAGGGCATCAAAGAAGTCACACAAGGACTGTTTGTAAAAATCCCTTGATGCCTGTCACATCAACCATCACCAGTGGTCCACCCTTAGTGAGGACTGTGATGCCTGGCACTTCACCATCAGTTAGATAACATAGTCTCAGGCACATGTTTATCTGAAAGAAAAAGAAAAATTACAAGATGAGCAAGGCTGGAAAGCCAGAAGGCAGAAATCAGAGATGATCTGAGGTGTGAACAACAACCAAGTAGCACTCCTTTGGTTGACGAGTGTTCCATTTGATCCGATCCGATAGAACAACCTGCTTGTGAAATCAATGTACAAGTGGTTGAGCACTCCACAGATACATGTGCCCTTAACATAGTTCTCAGTGAGATTCAGCATGAAACAGAATGTGACAAAGCTGGCCCTTTGAATTACTAGTAAGACTCATTTTTGCCAGCCGAGTAAACTAGGGCAATGTGAAATAAAGTGTCTTGCAGGGACACAATGCTGGGAATTGAACTTATGACCTTATGATTGTGAGCTGAATACTTTAACCACTAAGCCATGTGCTTTCATTGAACAACATCTACAATAACAACGGCAACAATAACAATTAAAATCAAAACAAAAGATAGAAACCAACAGCATACCTTGTTCAAAGCTATCTTTCATATGGGCTTGGTCTTCCGGATGATAAAAATCAAATGCAGATTTACCAAGAAGTTCCTGAGGTTGGTAGCCTAGTACTGCTGTCACTCTGCACAAAATAAACGAAGTAAGACATACAAGAATAGAGCTATTTCAAATGATGACAGCGTAACAAATGCAATACAGTTTTCTTTTATCATCTTATATTAGACATGAAGACGAGACACACCACATATCCTGTTAATTACCGTACTTGTATGCCATTGTTCCATTATGAAGCCATTTCAAGCTACTAAAACTTGGGGTTGCTACTGCTGCTGCTGCACCTCCTCCTCCTCCTCCTCATTTAACGTCCATTTTCTATGTTGACATCAATACTCTTTTACTTGCTTCAGTCATTTGACTGCGGCCATGCTGGAGCACCGCCTTTAGTCAAGCAAATCGACCCCAGGACTTATTCTTTGGAAGCCTAGTACTTATTCTATCAGTCACTTTTGCCGAACCGCTAAGTTACGGGGACGTAAACACACCAACATAGGTTGTCAAGTGATGTTGGGGAGGACAAACACAGACACACAAACACATAAACACACATACATACATACATACATACATATATATATATATGACAGGCTTCTTTCAGTTTTTGTCTACCAAATCCACTCACAAGGCTTTGGTTGGCCCGAGGCTATAGTAGAAGACACTTGCCCAAGGTGCCACGCAGTGGGACTGAACCCGGAACCATGTGGTTGGTAAGCAAGCTACTTACCACACACCCACTCCTGCACCTATGTACATATTAAATTCTGAGAAATAATCTAGGAATCTTACCGCTGGTCAACAAACGTAAACTTTCCGTCTATGCTGTGTCGGGTAATAAATTCTGAGGAAGCGTTTTGTCCCATGAGATCATTGCAGTTTGTAGCACTGGTTACCTGCAGTCGACCTATACCAACCAGGCAGCAGTGGCTGTGGGGCTCCTCTCCATCTTGACGCTCTATCTGTTGCACTCCTACAAAGGAAACAAATCCATTTTCAAGGTCTGAAAGTAAGTAATACAGACGTTAGCACTGTGTTGATATGGAACACGGTGAAGAACAACATAGCTACAGAGAAGAACAGGAAAAGCACACAGAGACTAAACACATAAGGAGAAAGGTGTTTAACGACTACCATAAGGAGAATATCGTTTAATAATAGAAATAACAACAGCAGTAGTACTTATCATGTTGTTAGTAATATAGGTTTCAAATTTTGGCACAAGGTCAGAAATTTTGGGAGGAGGGGATAAGTTGATTCCAATGACCCCCCAGTGTTCAACTGGTACTTAATTTATTGACCCTGAAAGGATGAAAGGCAAAGTTGGCTTCAGTGGAATTTGAACTCTTAGTTTTCAGATTATTCAGTCAAATGTAATGCTTATTTATATTTACATCATCATCATCATCATCATCATCGTCGTCGTTTAACGTCCGCTTTCCATGCTGGCATGGGTTGGACGATTTGACTGAGGACTGGTGAAACCGGATGGCTACACCAGGCTCCAATCTAAATTTGGCAGAGTTTCTACAGCTGGATGCCCTTCCTAACGCCAATTGTTTATAATTAACCATGTCATTATCTTGTAGCTTTGAGAGTTTTACATGATTGTATATTTTTAGAATGACATTGTAGGGTAGTGTGACAGGCTAGAACTGGGTGGTTTGAACATAAAAGAGGTTCAATATTTGGGCCTGATATGACCATTGGAATGCCTTTACTAGAATACTCTCTTTTGCAAACACTCAGACTAAATCACTGATCTGAAGATAATTCCTGACTCATTATTTCTTCCTTCATCCCTGCTTTGGAGACATCACTAACAGAAATCACACAAGAAAGACTTCCTCTTCCGACAAAACAGTATCAAATAATACCCCCACCCCAAAGATATTTAAAAATGATAAACTGATTTTGCCCAAATTCTTTCCAACTCACTTTACTCGTCTCCTCCTTTTCCAGTAAATTTTGAAGAATCTCACATTTTAAACAGTGGTAGAAGACCTACCTTGATCCAGCAAATTGACTATTCTTCGTAGTTTTCTTTGTTTATATGAATCACCATCATCATCGTCGTTTAACGTCCGCCCTCCATGCTAGCATGGGTTGGACGATTTGACTGAGGACTGGTGGACCAGGAGGCAACACCAGGCTCCAATCTGATTTGGCAGAGTTTCTACAGCCGGATGCCCTTCCTAATGAGTTTCTACTAGTACATGATTTTTCAGGCATTAATTTGTCCTGCACATTATGTTAAATACAAAATAATTTTCTTACCAGTTTAAAAAAAAAAAAAATCCTTAACATCATTCTTATGATGATTCAATGAGTTTCTACAATGTCACTCAACCTGCTAGAAATAGCAGCTAAATCTCCCACAAAACACACCTTATTGTCCAGAAAACAAAGAGACACATTGGATAGTGCAGTTCTAAATAACCAGCACTTGAGACAAGGACCAGATGATCATGGTTGGAAAACTGCTTTTGATCATGTCTGCTAGCTCAGACCGGGGCCTGGAGCTATACAACACTATCTCTTATGAGTTAACCAACCATGGAAACCTTTACTAATATTCTCTATGTGGTCTAGCAATATGCACATACTATTTTCTGTGTCCACATACCCACCCAACTTCATGCTTTTTCTACGTTGACTGGCACGTCAATGTTCAATGTTTGAAGCTATTGTTTAACACCAAGTCAGTTTCATAGAATAGACCTTATGCTTCAGGACACTCCAGCAATGACTATCTCATTTGGGACTACAGTGTCCAATGTGTTGTTCTATTTTCAAGACACTAGTGTATGGTTACAGGGATATTTGGCAGTCATTTCGAAAGAGTCAAGCTGCCGCAGAGGCTCTCCTGCTGGTTTGTAATATCCCAAGCCGTGAGCATTAAAAATATGACTACTGAGAAGACACATCGCCATGCAGCCAGAAACTGGTCCCAACCATTTTGCTGGCTTTGGTTTTCAAGTTGGGAAATCAATAATTTGGCTTTGGTGTTTTGGAACCTCTTGGGTAGGGCAGCTGAAGTAGTAATGAGCTGCTAACAGATATCATAAAAAATACAATATTCTCATGGTATTGTTATCATTATATCTTAATGACACTGTAATGGATTTTCTGTGTTTTTTTAATTTTTTTTATTTCAAGGTGCCTTACCTCTGTTAGATGGAGGCCAGTTCTTTATATAACCTGTAACATGGACAACTGAATAGCTATTGCCATCAGAGGATGGACCAAATGCGTTTCTCTGACGGACTCGAATTGTATGGTTGGCAGTCACAGGATCGACTTGGACGTTACCCATCTTCATGCGGCAAATGAAACCACGCCGAGAACCCATGCACAAACGTATGGATGCTGTCAGGGAGGAAAGAGAAGGATGTAGAAAAATGTAGGTTAAAAAGAATCAACAATGAAAGCAATAAAAAAACAGTAAAAAGCAAAAAAAGTAAACAAAAAAATAAAGAATTTCCATTGATGTTGCTGATTTAATACACAAATAATAATAATAATAATAATAATAATAATAATAATAATAATAATAATAATAATAATAATAATAATAATCTTTTCTACTATAGGCACAAGGCCTGAAATTTGGAGGGAGAGGACTAGTCAATTACATCAACCCCAGTATTCAACTGGTACTTGATTTATCAACCCTGAAAGGATGAAAAGTGAGGTCGACCTCAGCAGAATTTTAACTTAGAATGTAAAGATGGGCGAAATACCACTAAGCATCTTGCCTGGCATGCCAACGATTCTGCCAGCTCTCTGCCTTAATAATGATAATAATAATAATAATAATAATAATAATAACAACAATCCTTTCTACTATAGGCGCAAGATCTGAAATTTTGAGGTAGGGGACCAGTTAATTACATCAACCCCAGTACTTGACTGGTCCTTAATTTATTGACCCTGAAAGAATTTACCAACAAGGTTTTGACAGCTCAGGGTTATAGCAGAAGACATTTGCTCAAGGTACCACGCAGTGGGACTGAACCCAAAACTAAGTGGTTCGGAAACAAAGTTCTTGACCAGACAGCCCTGCCTATATTTATTTACTTGTACAGTAGGTGTGCCTGTATGTCTGTATAGCAGGGTGTACCTGGCTCAAACAGTAGTAGGATCGGTATGATTGACTAAGATCCCTTTTAAGTGGTAGACGGACAATTCGTCGACAGACAGTTGGCCAACAGACAGCTTGGACACTTCCGCATGTCGACTTATTGTCCAATTGGCGAATTGTCTGCACACTTTTTAAGCAATGCCTGACTTTGGCTGCAGTCCAATGATTGAACACAGGAAAAGAATATGAAGAAAGAAAGAAATGTGGGGAAAAGAAAAAAATAAAGATACTTTCTCAACTTACATTGATGACCTTCTTTCTTAACAGTTCCAGCTGAAAAATAATTTATAGATAGATTAAATCAATGAGTAATTAGAACTAATGGTAGTGGTGATTAGTTAATTAATGATTTCAAATTTTTGCCACAAGGGCAGCTTGGGGAAGGGGATTAAGTCGATTACATTGACCCCAGTGTTGCACTGGTACTTAATTTATCGACCCCGAAAGAATGAAAGGCAAAGTCAACCTCGGCAGAATTTGAACTCAGAACTCACAGTAAATTGTTGAGAAGAAATATATCGGTTGATTACTCACTTTTCAAATCAAGAATACGTCCAGTGTTTTGGGATTCAGTAGTTGATAACTGTTCTCGGACTTTCTCAAGGTCGTCAGGATGCACCATATCGTAAATAGTATTTCCAAACCAGTCAGACTATAAATAAATAAATAAATATATAGATAATGACTAAAAAAACAAAAACAAAATAAAATTATGAAGAAAATTAGAATTAATTTTTTTTATAATTATTTCTGTTTTATTTTTTGAGCAGTGGATCTTGAAGCACCTAAAGCTGTAAATAAACATTTCTACTATAAGCACAAGGCGTGAAATTTTAGGGGAGGGATTAAGTTGATTATATCAACCCTAGTACTCAACTGGTACTTAATTTATCGACCCCGAAAGGATGAAAGGCAAAGTCGACCTCGGCATAACTTGAACTCAGAATGTAGCGACGGATTGCCCAAGGTGACATGCAGTGCAACTGAACCGGGAACCATGTGGTTGGAAAGCAGACTTATTACCACATGACAAAAAACTTACCATGTGATTAGTCATCCTGGTAGTAAATGTTGTATTGAATTGGCAGTTAAGGCAAAAGTCACGGACGCAAAGATGTATCAGTGACTTTTCTCACTACATAATGTCATTCCTTACTTGTAAGCAGTTGACATTATGTAATTAATTGTTTGTATCAATGATCTTTACCTTAACAACTACATAAGAAGTGACATTATGTTATTAACTGCTTGCATCAACAACCTTTACCTCTCAGCCATTTCAACAGAACGTTGATTACACGGATGACTAATCACAAATCACACATTAGTTTCCTCCTTCCGTCCTCACTTCCCTCTACTGCTTCAACCCACCACCTCTACACTATACTCAAAATTACTCCTGTACTATAAACAAGGAAGATTTGTTCACACCAAACTCTGTTTTGAGGAGTTAATATTGATAAAACTTAGAAGTAAACAATCACTGATGATAATACTGTGTGTGTATGTGTGTGTGTATGTGTGTGTGTGTGTGTGTGTGTATGTGTGTGTGTGCATGTCTAAAAACTGGTGCACTTCATGTGTTTTTTTATGCCTCATAATTTAGTGGTTTGACAAAATAAGTACAAGACTGAAATATGTATTAGTTTTGATATAATCAACTAAACTCTTCAAGATGGTTTACCAGTAGAGCTGAAGTCTAAAGGCAGAAACCAGCAAAAGAGTACAAGCACACACACACACACACACACACACACATGCAAATGTATACCAACAAAGCAATCTACGTACCTGAGATTGATTAAGAACTGGGCATACAGAGTCGGATACATAAATAATTCTTCCTGTATCACATTGGACCACAAACAGAAAACCATCTGCTGCCTGGAATTGAATAAAGAGGAACACATTGAATGAAAAAATATCCATGTCAACAGAGACAATCAATATACCGTAAAGTGATTTGATGGTAAAAGAAAGCAAGAATTATAACTGGTTCATTCTTTAAACATTTTCTAACACAAATTGAACATTTTTTCTATACCATCACGCTTTTGAAGGCCAACCTTCAAAGCTAAATTCAATTACTTTGTCAGAAGTATTACAATTTATACCTCTCTTTCAACACTCATCTGCACAAGATCTCACTTCTCAGCTACTGCATTGAATATTTTTTCCAATCCTTTTTAAGGGCTGCAACACAGTCCAATACACTCTGTACAAATATTTTCCATCTAATACCTGTAACATTTCAAACTGAATATAAAATATGTTACCACCATCAAAATTGACCATCAGTTTAAGGAAGTATAGAATGGCTATGAGCATTGTTCTTCCTCATTAGATAAATGAATAAAGACATTAAATAGCTTGGAGATCAGAGAGACTCTCCTGGTCAAGCTGTTACTTCTTCACATTGAGTGGCCACAGCTCAAAGACTATGGACATCATCATCATCGTTTAACGTCCGCTTTCCATGCTAGCATGGGTTGGACGATTTGACTGAGGACTGGTGAAACCGGATGGCAACACCAGGCTCCAGTCTGATTTGGCAGAGTTTCTACAGCTGGATGCCCTTCCTAACGCCAACCACTCAGAGAGTGTAGTGGGTGCTTTTACGTGTCACCCGCACGAAAACGGCCACGCTCAAAATGGTGCATCTCATGTGCCACCCGCACAAGAACCAGTCCAGGGGCACTGGCAACGATCTTACTTGGCTTGCCGGGTCTTCTCACGCACAGCACATTTCCAAAGGTCTCGGTCAGTAGTCATCGCCTCGGTGAGGCCCAATGTACGAAGGTCTTGCCTCACCACCTCAGCCCAGGTCTTCCTGGGCCTACCTCTTCCACGGGTTCCCTCAACTGTTAGGGTGTGGCACTTTTTCACGCAGCTATCCTCCTCCATTCTCACCACATGTCCATACCAGCGCAATCGTCTCTCTTGCACGCCACAACTGATGCTTCTAATGTTCAGCTTTTCTCTCAAGATACTTACACTCTGACGGGTATTCACATTGACATTGTGGTTAGAATGTCGCAGGAAAAAAAAAATTGCAAGACAGATTCTTCAAGCCAAGCCAACTGGCAGGAGACCAAGAATGGGACGGTTGGGTAATGTCCAGTCTCAGATGGTCATGGTAAGGGATCCAGCCAGAAAGTCTAATAATGGTTGCTTCTGATAGGATCCTATGGTGGAGGTGCCTGTGGGTTTTACCAACATGGTTCTCCCAGGAATAGTGGGCAGAGAAGATAAATGGATAGGCAGATGACATAAAGACAGAGTACAGTTTAACATGATTATCATCCAGAATACATTTAAGAAGTCAACACTTTCTATTCACTTAACTAATGTGAGAAAGTCTGTATGTAGACATATACTGTCTACAGAATGTGCATTTTTATATGTTACATATTAAGTGTTTGTCACTGACATCTGAAGAATACTGACCTCAAGTATCAAATGTTTCAGCTCCTGGTCTGTGAGAAAGGAAGGTTTATAGGATCCATCATTACTTGTATTTCCAGTTCCTGGAAGAATATAAAAATGAAATTTACCAACCTGAAATTTGATACAATGTTCAAAGGAAAATAACTAAAGAAAAACACCATTTTACAAAATAACACAAGTAAAATTTGATGAGTTGTAGTGCATCTGAACACTATACACAATAATTTCATCATTATTATAATTATTATTTTATAAAAATAAAAGCACCATCCGAACGTGGTTGATGTCAGTACACCCTGACTGGCACCCATGCTGGTGGCACAGAAAAAGCACCATCTGAACGTGGCCGATGCCAGTACCTCCTGACTGGCTCCTGTGCCGGTGGCATGTAAAAAGCACCCACGACACTCTTGGAGTGGTTGGCATAGGAAGGACATCCAGCTGTAGAAACATTGCCAGATCAGATTGGAACCTGGTGCAGCCGCTGGCTCTCCAGACCTCAGTCAAACCATCCAACCCATTCCAGCATGGAAAACGGACGTTAAACGATGGTGATGATGATGATTGAATAAGCACTATTTTATAGTTTGGTAAAAATAGAATTGTTTACAGGTTTACTGTTTATTTTAAACTACTGCTTTAATTGTTCTTGTTTGGATGTCGAGATACTTTGAAATGATAGCAGAGGGTATCTCTTATCTTTCCTTTTAATTGTTTCTGTAATTACACCTTAGTCTTGCTGGGGCCCTGTAAATCTATATAGTTTTGGAAGTTGCATTTAAAATGTTTACACAATGCATTAACTGTGAACGACTAGACTGTTCCTAGACTAATTAAGGTTTCAATGGTGACAACAAATCTTATAATCTTCCAGCTTGAGGTTATGTTAGAAGGAAAAAAAGAAAAAAGAAAAAAAGAGAAAGAGAAAGAAATCGAGATCCTTACCTCTTAATGTTTTCATGTGGGACACAGCCATACGTAATATTGTTAGTTTGTCTGGTTTGCGAGCAAGGGTGCTGCAGGTTGGTACCATATCACACAGCTCATTTATATAAGCAGTCATCTTGTTCCGCCGCCGCCTTTCAATTTCACAGTGACTTTCCCTGAGGGATGACAAGCAAAAAGCAAATACTTACACATTTCTTATACACAGCCATACAAAAGAGAGAGAGAGAGAGAGAGAGAGAGAGAGAGAGAGAGAGAGAGAGAGGGGGGGTCGTTTTAATCTCTCCCTTTGTACTTCAACATTAATTAAAACTGCCATTGTAACTAAACACAGGTGAGATGAACCAAACAACAAGACAGAACAAAGGTAGACCTTCAGTAGTGTTAATGCTTTAGCTGTGTAGCGTAAAATTACCAGAACTTCTTCCTAGCTAAAGTTATTTACATAAATTATAAGACATGGCTGCATGGTTTCAGGTTCAGTTTTAAAGAGATGCCTTGGTGAAGTGACTTCAAGTATTGCCATGAGTTGACCAAATTCTTGCGAGACAATTTTGTTAGAAACCGTAAGAAAGCTTACTGTCTCTCTCTTTCATACACACAGAGCCTACTAAATATTGCATGGGAGAACATAGGAATACTGGAAATGGTGAATGAGTGCATTGTAAAAACAATCTGAGAGTGATGGTCACTTAGTTCTAATCACCTACAATGCTCCCTCAAAATTCAAACCATGTCTACTCCAGAACCTAGCAGCTATTGGGGGTCTTAATCTCTAACTCTGTCAGTCTCATACAGCAACCAGGACTTAAGCCAGTTGTGCATTATCTCCTATAGTTTGGAAATTTACTTGATTTGTAAGTGATATATTTAGCTGATATATTTTAGACAAAGAATCCAAACGCCAGATCGATATCATAATGCTGTTGTGGCTAAGCAAATATATAGATACTTTAAAAATGTGAAATTCTAAAAAAAAAAATTGTCTTATTTTATTAAATTATTTTAGAGTTCTTCCCCTTGGATTAAGAAGCGAAAAACAAACCGTATTTTAATGAAACGCTTTTACTCCTAAGTTGCCAGGATGGGATGACGTTTCACTGGCTGGATTACATATAGCAGAGCCTAGACACTTATTACAAGAGTTGTAACAGTAAGGATTGAACTAATGATCATGAAATTAGTAGACCAGATTCTTCACCTCAGAGTACTGTTCCTCTGTTTTTAAAAAAAATTTTGCATACATACACAAGACCTATATTCTTAGGGAAAGGAATATGAAAAGTGTGACATTCATGTCTTTCCCCAGAGCATTAGCGGCATAAGAAAATGGTTTTAACAAGGAATAGAAACCATGTTGGGGAAGCAAGGATGGGGATTCGCTTACTGAAACTACATTATATTTTATGATGCTTGCTTTAAATTAGTAAAACCCAAAAACTTCCTATTACATGTGGCAAATATTAACATATGCCATAAAGGAATAAAAAGTACTTGTGCTGGTACCAAATGTATGAGTCTAGGTAAACTGAGGCAGGGAGAATTTGACTCCAGCCAAAAACACAATAATCAAATACATTGGTTGCTTCATCTGTTAAATAAAGCAACCAACACATCTTCATATCAGACTCTATAATCTAAGAAATAAACATAAAAAAATAAAGGGTACAGAGGATTGTGTACTGCTAAATACACTATGCTGAGAATACAAGATGATTATGGTGGGAAAAGCTTTAATTTTTGGTCTGATCTATGGCCAAGAAAAACAACAATAACAAGAACATTGGAAATAAAAATACAGACTTACTGGATTGAACTTGCAACTCATTAATTACTTGGGTATTGCAACTCATTTTGTTTTATGTAATAACTATTTATAAGTCAAACACACCAAGAGATACAGGGATAAAGTGTATTTGTTTGGAAAGTGAGGTGGTGGCAGGAAACAGATCCAGACTTAAAACACTGTCTCATAAAGGGGACCATAATAAGTACAATTAGAGAGAGAGAGAGAGAGTATGCCTGTAGTACCTTTCTCTGGGTACTTAATGTGTGGGTATAGTTAAACTGAGACAAGATGAATTTGGTACTTCAACCCAAAACAATGAAATACATTGGTTGCTTGATCTGTTAGATACAGCAGCGAAAAACACCCTCAAATTCCACTTAACAATCTTTGTCTTTTATCTTTTACTTGTTTCAGTCATTAGAGTGCGGCCATGCTGGGGCACTGCCTTGAAGAATTTTTAGTCGAATATATTGACCCAAGTACTTGTTGTTTTTTTTAAAGCTTGGTACTTATACTATCAGTCTCTTTTGCTGAACTTCTAAGTTATGTGGATGTAAACATACCAACACCGATTGACAAGTGGTGGTGGTAGGGACAAACAGACACAAAGACACACACACACATGTCTACCAAATCCAGATTTACTCATAAAGATTTGGTTACCCTGAAGCTATAGTAGAAGACACTTGCCCAATGAGCCATGCAGTGGGACTGAACCTGGAACCATGTGGTTGGGAAGCAAGCTTCTTACCACACAGCTACATCTGTACCTATATACATATAAAACAAAATCAAGGATGCAGGGACTCAGCTCTAATATTATTAAAATATAAAACAGTTACTAAAATTATTAAATGAAATTATTTTTAAAACACATTTAACTTTTGGATATCTAGTTTGCCCTCAAGTATCTTTATCACAACCCCTTTTTTTTTTAAACTGTGCCTCAGCCTAATACATTCACTGTGTATATTTTTGTTGCTTTGTTGTTTTTACTTTTAATTTTGCATTTATTTTTTATTTGCCTACACACACACACACACACAGAAAACTGTCCATCCCTTCACAATTATTCATTACAATGATGACTAATCACAAAAGATGATTTTTGTACACAAAAAAGATAAAAAGAAAAAAACAATGATGAAGGATTTTTAAAAAATGCACAAATAAATGAAATTCAACAATAAAATAAATTTTTAAGAATAGCAAATGGGATGTATGTCTTCTTTTTTTTTTTTTTTTTTTGCTTTTTGATATTTTAGTTTAAAGATTTACTGTATCATATTTTAGTCTTAATCATTTTCAGGCTATCATATCACTGGTGTTACTAACAAAACACACATTTAAATTAATAAAAAGAAAAATAAATATAAAGTTCAGGTGTTCTATCTCTACTTTGCAGTAATGTTTATTAAGCTATAGATTCATGGGGAGACTGTTTTAAACTTTGTATCTGCGTATATTGTTTTTCTCCAAGATCACATGAATAAGAATTACATTTTTGCCCACTAATGAAATAATTATAAGTTACAGAAGTGTTCCTGCTGTGTATAGATGTATCTATTCATGTCTGACTGAACGAGGCCATTAGAAGTGTTTTTCTGCAAAAGAAGCTATGCATTAATAAGATAAGAATAATTGCCCTCTGGCTTGTAGGCTGGACTCCTAATGATTTAACCAGCTGTGACTGTGTCTATGCGCTTTTTTGTATTTTTCTGCTTGACTATTCATAATCAGTGGCTTGCATCAATTAATGATTTATCCAATTAACTTCATGGCACGAAGAGATGTGAGTTGTTATGCTTACACCTATCGCAAGGATGTCAGCAAAACACCTGAAGTGAAACAGCCACAATAAAAAATTGAAACTAGTCACTGGAAACTCATCTTCTACTTCATGGTACTTACCTGTGTGTGTGTATGTCTGTGTGTGTGTGTTGTGTGTGTTGTGCATGCGTGCATGTGTGATCTTTCATATCTGTTTTTCCAATGGTTGGTAATGTTTTGCCACTAGATGTAGTCCTTCATTATCCGATGTACTTTCTTTCTCATTCTCTCTTGCCAGGTGGGCAAGCCGTCTTCACATCTTCAGCAAAACACCTACTCCTCTCGCTCTATCATATCTACTGTAGTTTATTTCTCTGGTGTAAACCTTGCTCAGCCGAGGCGGGGGTCTTGTGGGTACTTGGTGACCTCACCAGTGCTGACGCCACATAAGAATGCATGCCATACACTCTGTTAAGTGGTTGGCGCGTTAGGATGGTAGAAACCCTGCCAGAGCAGACACAGAACTTAGCACAGCACTCTGGCTTCTAGGTTCTTATCAAACCATCCAACCCATGCCAGCATGGGAAAAGAGACGATAAATGATGATGGTGATGATGATGATGATGATGATGTAACTTGAAGGAGATGGCTGTAGCTGATTGAATCAGTTCAGTTTAAGACTGGTACTTATATCAAGGGAGAGGGCTGAAAGGTGAAGTTGACTTTGGCATGATTTACAGCTGGAACATAAGTAAAAACTAACAGAAGGCAATCTAGACCTGCAATCTACCATTTCTCACACACATACACATACACATGCACACACACACACACACACACACACACACACATACACGTACCATCCCTTTACAAAAAAATGTTAATAACGATAACGTGTAACATGGAGATTCAAGTAGTTTGAAATGGAGTGAGACTAGGGTTAAATAGAGTCCTGGAGAACCACCTGAAGCTTTTTAAAACAAGAAGCATATAGGTCTCTTTAACAGCATAAATAGTTGTTAAAAGCCAGTGAAATTCTTTACATTTCATCTTCAGACAAACTACTAAATCTGGAGATTTACCTGGCAAACCTTTCTTTGTCAATTGCATCTTGGGAAGTGGAGAAAGAACCGTGCTGGCTGTCATCATCGTCAGAACTAGCAAGCAAAAAAAAAAAAATAACAATAATAAATAAAAATAACAATGATAATAAAAAAAAAAGAAGAGAAAACAAGTAGAAGACAAAAATAAGCAAAGTCAATTTTACTGGCTGAAAATAACAAACAATTAAAGCATTTACAGTAATAAGGCACAAGTAATTACATCATGAACAACAGATGCAGTAAAGTATAATAAAGTAGACAATGTTGTATGACTAATGAATGCAGTAAACGTATTTATCATATGACCAACAGATGATGAAAGGCTCTTCATGGCTGTAGGAAACATGTTAGAAACGGTAAAAGTAATCATCACATAACTAACAGATGTACAAAATTAGTAACCACACAACGGATAAACATTGTAGAAAAATTTGGTTTATAATTTTGGCACAAGGCCAGCAATTTCGGGGGAGGGGTAAGTCGATTACATTGCCCCCCACCCAGCACACAACTGGTATTTATTTTATCAAGGTTGAAAGTCAAAGCCAACCTTGGTGGCATTTTGAACTCAAAGTGTAAAGATGGAAGAAATGAAGCTCAGCATTTTCCCCAGTATGGTAATGGCTTTAACACTGTAATCACCTCATCGAAATCATGAAGCTATGAGATAATGCGTAATTAATTCTAAACCACGAATAAATAAGCATTACATTTGACAGACTAATCTGAATGCTGAAGGATTAAACAATATTTCTATCTAAAACAAAAAATTATCATGCAAACACTCTTCCAGTTTTTCAACTCTGCCAAGATCACATAGGTGTTGACTTATCTTCAACCAACTTCACTGAAAGCCTTTGAAATATTTCTATTACATTTATGGTTGATTGATTTGAATGTCTCTGAATGAGTATCTACTTAAACACCGAGTTACAATTCTGCAGAAACTAGCTGTGTGAGGCAGCAGATAAATGGGTGGAAACTGTACTGTAACTCACTTAACAAATTCATTCTCTTCTAAGAATGTAATAAGATTTACTTTTGATTATAATCATGGAACAAATAATTATTTGTTCCATGATTTTACTAATATGTCACAGAGAGAGAGAGGGAGAGAAAGAGAGAGAGAGAGAGAGGGAGAGAGAGAGAGAGAGAGGGAAAGAAAATTTTTAGCATCTGCTCTGCGTCTTTCCTTAAGAATTTCCAAATTACTTCAGAAAAGTACCTAAAATAGATTCTATTCATGAAACCACCAGAGCCTGTCGTTGAGTTCAGACTTATCCTTTCTACAGCAGAAATTCAATCTTCTTCATTTGTACCAATGTAATTAAGGACAGCCTATTTCTTAAAGTTGCACTGCTGAAGAATTCATTTGGTACAGCTATTCACACATATACTGGAAGCATAGTGAAAACACTGCGATGTTTCAAGTATTCTATGGGGACAAGTTGTAAGTGAGCTATAACCCTTCAAACAATGGCCCTCTTTTGAGTGCAACAAATCTTTTTTGCAGTTCTAAATCCAAGAACTTCGGTTTCATCTCTCTCCCCTTTTCATGAGAGTTTGTTATTTTATTTCTTAATGTATTTATTTGCTTGCATTGCTTGTTCATTTAACTGATTTGCCATTTCTGTTCTTCATTGCAGAAAGTGTAGACATGGCTGTGTAATTGAGAAATCTGCTTTCCAGCCACATGGTTTTCGGTTCAGTCCTATTGCATGGCACCTTGGGCGAGTATTTATTACTATAAACCTAGGCCGACCAAAGCCTTGTGAGTGGGTTTGGTAGATGGGAATTGAAGCTTGTCATAGGCACAGGAGTGGCTGTGTGGTAAGTAGCTTGCTTACCAACCACATGGTTCTGGGTTCTTTTTGGCAAAAGAGACTGATAGAATAAGTACTAGGTTTACAAAGAATAAGTCCTGAGGTTGATTTGCTTGACTAAAGGTGGTGCTCCAGCATGGCCACAGTCAAATGACTGAAACAAGTAAAAGAATAAAAGAATATGTGGTGTGTGTGCATGTATGTACATATGTATGTATGCCTTCTTGTCTTGACATTATGTGATAGTTGTAAATGAGTGTCACCATCATACAGGCGGTGTTATTCTTTCCAGTCTTCCATGAAAACATGTCTGGTCATGGGGAAACATTACCTTGCTTTAGAAAGATAATATTTAGCAACAGGGAGAGCATCCAGCTATTGAAAATCTCCTCAATGAATTCTGTTTGAACCCATGCAAGCATGGAAAAGTGGACATACAAAACAAGTTCAAAATCCTGCTGGAATTGACAATGTTTCTCAACCTTCTGGGTTCAGGTTAATAAGACAAGTACCTGTAATATACTGGTCCCTATCTAATAAATTGTATTTCTGTCAAGTCAAAGTTAATATATATTTTAGGGTAAAACAAAACCCTAACCCCCCATAGAGGTGCTCATTATTTATGACTGTTTAGCATTTAAATGTTATGACATTTTAATAACATTTACACTTCAACTCAAGCTTAAAATAAGAAATAAAAATTTTTTTAAACATTATCAAACTCTACGAACCTAAAATTTCTTTCAACGGAAGATTAATATCTCACGTTTTATCTTTTACTTGTTTCAGTCATTAGACTGCAGTCATGCTGGGGCACCACCAACTGAAAGAACTTTTGGTTAAATGAATCAACCCTAAGACTTATTTTTATAAAGCATGGTACATATTCTATTGGTCTCTTTTGCTGAAATGCTAAGTTGTAGGAACATAAACACACACACACTGGTTGTCAAGTGGTGGGGGAGGACAAACACAGAGACACAGGCTTTGGTTGGCCTGAGACTTGGCCAAGGCATCATGCAGTGGGATTGAACTTGGAACCAGGTGCTTGTGAAGCAAACTTCTTACCACACAGCTATGCCAATGCATATATATATATATCATCATCATCATCATCATCATTTAACGTCTGCTTTCCATGCTGGCATGGGTTGGACGGTTTGACAGAAGCTGGCCAGGCAGGAGCCTGCACCAGACATCTGTGTCTGTTTTGGCAGGGTTTTTATGGCTGGATGCCCTTCCTAACACCCAGCAGAGTGGACTGAGTGCTTTTTACATGGTACAAGCACAGGCAAGGTCAGTTTTGGCAGGGTTTTTATGGCTGGATGCCCTTCCAAATGCCAACCACTCTACAGTGTGGACTGGATGTTTTAGACACAGTATCAGCACTTTAAAAAGAAAAACTCAGTAAATACAATTCAGGGTATAGACGGAAATTTAATAATTAAAACTTTCTTTTAATTATTTTTTTTTATTTGATAACAATTGAAAATGACTCCCAGTCAAAAACAGGAAGACTGTGTATGCATATTCACATTTACATATCAATCTGTGAGGTGGTTTTAGAGTAACTCAAGCAATTATTCTTTTGTTAGCATAGCAGAAGAAAGAATTGAATAACCAAGGAAAATAAAGAAAAAAATACTTCTTAACTCTATTACATACAATCACAAGGCTATGAGGAGAAATTCAATGTGATTGTGCAATCTGCTGGAAATAGCAGCAAAAAGATCTCTTTCAAAAATTACACTCTGTTGTTTTAAAAGAGGAAGAGTGCATTGGATGAGGTGATTTTAGATGTGCTATACCTGAAGAACAAAGACAAAGTGGTCACAGATGGAATGTCCTTGATCATAGGTTTGCTTGATCAGAGTTGACTTGGGGTTAAAAGTCAACAATGAGTATCTACAAGGATTAGTGGTGATGATGATGATGATGATGATAGTGTTAGTGTATGTGCAACAGTAGGTGTATGTGTGTGTAAATTGTGGTTATGCAAAGCATTCAGACACATTTAACATAAATAAAAATCTACAAGCTGGTCCCTTTCCACATATTCAACAAAAGAGAAATGGAGAATGGCTGGTGGGGGAAGAACGAGTTAATAAAATGAAAAAAGCAACTTGTTTGATGATATTGTTTTACTTACAAGGTGGGTGGGGGAATTCAAAGGCATGTCTTGTTTCTGATGATAACAATTGAAAACAAATCCAATTTGGAAACAGGAAAAAGGTACAAAATATCTATATTTACAAGAGGTGGGTTTTTTTTAAGAATAAATTGGAAACTAAAGAATTTATTCTTTTGTTAGCATTACAGAAGGAAGAACTAGAGAAATATGGAGTTATATATGAGTGTGTATGTATGAGCCTGGGCTAGAATGGACTTAGGAATAATGGTGACCAAGGAGTAACTCCATTCTCTCTAAAACTCCCGAGCAAGAGCCTCACCACTGGACGAAGTGTGATATCTTGCCCAGGACAGAACTAGGTTTCAAGGCAATGAATGTTAAAAACTGACCTAATGCACTATATTTCAATCTAATCTAGAAATTGTTAAGTGTTATAGTAAATAACAACTATCAATAAATTAACACTAATTTTCATGTTTAAATATGTGTGTGTGCGCATGAGAGAGAGGGGGGGGGGCAACTTTTCAACAAAGTCAGTCAGCTAATTAATATGGATGTTTAAGATAACAGAACACTAGGCTGTTTGACATTGTACTTGTTTAGTAATTAATACCTTACGGGTTTTGAGTTAAAATGACTCCAGATTAAATTGAATAAGTAGCTGTAATATATATATATATATATATATATATATATATATATATATATATATATATATATGTTGTTGTACTTGGGGATGGTCATATTGCCAGTTTAGCCAATAAAAACACACGCACTGTATATTTGGTGTTAATTTGCTTCAGCTTTATATTACATTAATCTTAATCTTATTTCGGCCAGAGTTCTTTCGTCACACTTCTGTGACCTCATCAGTGGTCCTTTGTTTCCTTCTTTCTTATGTGTGTCTCACCTTGCTAACTATCAGCCATTTTGAAAATACAAAATGGCTGATAGTTAGCAAGGTGAGACACACATAAGAAAGAAGGAAACAAAGGACCACTGATGAGGTCACAGAAGTGTGACGAAAGAACTCTGGCCGAAATAAGATTAAGATTAATGTAATATAAAGCTGAAGCAAATTAACACCAAATATACAGTGCGTGTGTTTTTATTGGCTAAACTGGCAATATGACCATCCCCAAGTACAACAACATCTGTTTCAACACACAATTTCACATCAAAAATCTTGCAAAACAAATATGTATATATATATATATATATAAATAACAATTAGAAAATGGAGGATAATATGCTGAACCCAACTACTTGCAGACGGTGTATCCCGTTGAATTCATTAATTTAATTCATAGCAAAAGTGACAAAAAAAGAAAGAAAAAGAAAGAAAGAACCAAATCACAGGTGTCTATGGCAGACCATGTTATTCTGCCAACCTGGTTTACATATAGAAGTACAAAGTACATAAGGAATTAGAGGATGAACAGAAGTTTAATCTTATATATATGTATATGTATGGTATGTATGTATAAGGGTTGACTCAGTCTGTTATACAGCTTCATTCTTACACACATGTACACAAATAATAATATCTAAGTAATACATTTCATGAAATTTGCTATTAATTAATTAATGTGTATGTGTAAGTGTGTGTATTTGTAATCATTCAATGCCACATGTTCATTCCATTACTACTTGTGCCACATAAAAGCACCTGTGTGGTGCCATGTAAAAGTGCCCTGTGCAGCTCCACATAAAAGCATCCAGCACACTCTGTAAGGTGGTTGGCGTTAGGAAAGGCATCCAGCCATAGAGACCATGCCAAATCAGAAGGAGTCTGGTGTAACTCTCCAACTTGCCAGCTGTGGTCAAACCATCCAACCCATGCCATCATGGACAATGGATGTTAAATGATGATGATGATGATGATGATACACACACACATGCACACATGATGGGCTTCCTTCAGTTTCCATCTACTAAATCCACTCACAAGGCTTTGGCTGACCCAAGGCTATAGTAGAAGGCCCTTGTCCTAGGTGCTATACAGTGGGACTGAACCCAGAACCATGAGTTTGCGTAGCAAGTTTCTTATCACACACCCATGCCTGCACTTATAGATTATCGTATCTTACCATGTATAAGGAACCTCCTAATTTTTGGGGCTTAAAATTTAGAAAAATGGTTTTGTAAGGGATTATAATACTATTCATGTATAAGAAACTCCCATATTTTTTAAACTTAATTTTTGACAGAAAAGGGTCCCTTATACATGTTAAAATATGGTATTACGCACTTTATTGTGTGTTGTTATGCTCATGATCTGGTCAATGGAAAAATTGCCTTGCATGAAACAAGTCCATGATGCAAAAAAAGGTTGGGGCCCCACTGTTGCCCTAATTGACATAATAAGATCTGTAATGTAGTTGGTAAGAAAATGGGTTGTGATTGGGTTAAAGATCCTCCAACTAATTAGTTGAATGGTGGTTGGAGGTAGTGGTGGTGGTGGTGGTGGGTGATTGTTTACTTCATAGGTTTGTTTCAGGAGTCTAGGTTAAATACTGAATAAATATCACTCCAATATTTTTTTTTTTTTTTTTAGTTGGGATGTCAGTTGATGACCTTTTAGCATACAAACATGGTGGTGCATACCATTTGTTTGCTAAGTTTGAAAATAGTTATAGTCATTAAAACAAGAAGAGGAAAGACAGCTGAGATTACAAACAGTCCACAGGTATGGAATGTGGTGAGTAAATGAAAATGACACAGATACAGAAGAGAACATACTTTGCATACATACACATACACACATATACATACATACATACACATACACACAGGTGAGGTCTTTTAATAACCCTCCCCTCCTCAGGGAAGAAAAAAAAATCAACTAGGTGTGGATGGTTCTTAAGACAGAAATGAAAGCCATAACTGATGAGTAATCCTTGCCATTGTGATGCAAATTTAATGGGCAGGTGAGAAGTAGAAGTAGGAGAGTGCTGGACTAAATACCAGATAGCAGCGATTGTTGTTTAGCCTTAGGATTAACAGACCCTTGATCAAAAGGTATTCCAGCCATGACCATCCTACCTTTTCTACTCTAGGCACAAGGCCCGAAATTTTTAGGGAGGGGGGGGGGCAGTCGATTAGATCGACCCCAGTACGCAACTGGTACTTAATTTATCGACCCTGAAAGGATGAAAGGCAAAGTCGACCTCGGTGGAATTTGAACTCAGAATGTAAAGACAGACGAAATACTGCTAAGCATTTCGCCCGGCGTGCTAACGTTTCTGCCGTCCTATGACCATCCTACCTTATTTCAAACATGTTGTCTCTGGGACTACGTTACCCAATACATTATTTCTTTTATAAGTTGACGAGATGTGATCTGGAGGAGATTTAGTTTTTTTTTCAAGCAGATCTAGTCTTCATATAGAAGTTAATTCAAATTCTTGTACAGAACTATGTTCCTTTTACCCCTAAATCTATAGGGTATAATTCAAAGATGTTATGATTCCTACTTCTAACAGCTCAAGCAACTAAGTCGAAGCTACTGAAATATTTATGTTTTTAAGTTCAAACCTCAACAGGGTTGACTTTGTCTCCCATCCCTGCTGAGTTTGATAATAGGTGCTAAGCATATATACTGGTGGTGATTAAATCTATCATATTCCTTCTCTATAAATAAATCTACATCAGTATATTTTTAGTGTTGATTAAATATATTTTCTTTTGTTTTTGGATTTGGTTTGCAAGATTCTTTATGTGAGTTTGTGTGTTGAAGCATATTTTATTGAGTCTGGGGAGAGTCATTCTCTTTTAGTGCCTTATTATTTAACACACTCACCAGTAAAGTCCCAACTCATTTACTTATTTATCTTTTTCCTAAAATTTTCATTGCATCTTGCATTGAAAAGGTTGCAAGATGCAACGAAAATTTTAGGAAGAAATATGGAAACTTTACTGGTGAGTGTGTTAAATAATAAGGCACTAAAAGAGAATGACTCTCCCGAGATACTTTCATTCTCCATTAATTTATAACCTTTTGGCAATGTAATAAATCATTATGAGTTAGAAAAATTTAAGAACTACACAGATTAAAAATTATTCTCTTGCAAAAAGTTCACAGCCCAAAAGCAATAAACACATCAAGAGCATAACATAAATTAACTATTATTATCATTGTCATTATTATAACAAAATTCCAAGTGGGTCAAGTCAACAGTTATATCTTGAGACTGAGTGATTATGAAGCTTCTCAACTCTCAAGTACTTTACAAAAAATTCTTGCAAAATAGAAGATAGTTTTCTGTAGCCATAATAATCTACGTTTCAGTTTCGACACATTTCTCTGTATGTTGAACAGCCCTTGCTTTGTCCCTACTGCTCATGTGGATAATAGGGATAACTTTTACTGACTGCCCCATAGTTTTTTTCAGTTCATTGACTAAGTCCAGATACCGCATTTAAAAATTTTTTAAACTTTATTTCCACTCTGATATTACTAGTCAGTCCACATTATGGTGTAAGCAGCATACAACTGGTTTCCTGGTTTCTCTGGCAAATATATTTGTTCCTGGATGGGATGCCAGTCCTTCGCAGGATTACTCATTTTTCCTAGCTGAGTGGACTGCAGCAACGTGAAATGAAGTGTTTTGCTCAAGAACACAATGCATGGCCCAGTCCAGGAATCGAAACCACAACCTTACAATCATGAATCCAACACCCTAACCACAAAGCCATGCACCTCCACTCTGATATTACATGGTATAACAAAATAACCGTACAAAATATCATTGTTGCTTTTCTCTCTATATTATGATTACATCTGGTTTAAGTGCTTCTAATTACACGGTCAGTTTATACAGTAAGGCTTCATGACATCTTCCAACAGTAATGTACAATAGCAGGTTCTGATGACTAGTTTTCGAACTATTTTTACTTCTACTTTAAATCCAGACTTATTACTAAGCCTCCAACTCTATCTTTATATTTACCCTATTGTCCTCTTTTCTATACTTTTTATATTATTTCACTTCATTCATACGATTTCAGTTTCAGTCTACTTCACCACATATCTGACACTTTACTGTCTTTCAATTGATTTCTGTCTATTTTAACTTTAACAAGGATGTCTCGACCACTTGTTCTTGTTTGCTCTAAGAACAGAGTTCTTGGTTTCCAACTTAATCATCCACCTGTTAGCCAAGCCCTTGCACTTTTCTTGCCATATTCTGTTTGTCTGAAACCTACTCTTCAACACTAATTATTTGTTTACCCTTATGACGTTGGCACATTTGTCTTTCCTCTTCCTCCTGTCATCTTTACCATTTCTTCTTCCTCAGTAAAGTGATCTTCTGGGATTCCCACTCCTTTTTTTTTCTTTCCCAATGGATGTTCAAGATGAATGTCAACTACACTATGGTTAGAAGCACTACTCCTACTTTGACTAAGTTACTTAAAAAAAAAATCATTTGTTACTCATATATATTGTTGTATTTCGGGATGGTCTTTTTTTTTTTTGCCAAATAAACACATGCACTATGTATTCATTCTTCACTCATCTATTACTGTTCTTATTCTAACTCATGTCTATTGTCTCGGAATCTTTCGTCACACACCTGTGACCTCTTCAGTGACACTTTCTGTCTCCACGTGTGCTCTTCACACACAAAGATGGAAAGTGTCGCTGAGGAGGTCACAGATGCGTGACGAACGATTTCTGGACAATGGATATGAGCTACACTAAGAATAGTAATAAATGAGTGAAGAATGAATATATAGTGCATGTGTTTATTTTGAAAAAAGACTGACGAAATACTGCTAAGCATTTCGCCCGGCGTGCTAACGTTTCTGCCAGCTCACCGCCTTCAAGGCTATTAACCTCATTAAATGACTAGTTATTTTCCCAATCACATTCTTCAGAGGAACCTTTTATTGAAGATCATAATGATATTTGTCTTAAACCTGAATTCACAATTCAGAGGCAACAAACAACATGGCTAAACATAGCCGTTTCAATAAGATCCAAGAAGAACAGAAGAGAAACAATACTGAAAAGGTGAAATTACTTTTTATCAGTTGTGGTTATAGAAAAACCTGAAACTATAAAGTACATTTATCTCAGTGTTATGAACTCAATAACGACTCATTTAATTGCTATAAAATGGAAAAAAAAAAAACACAACCCATTCCCTTGTTGGCTATATGAATATAATGAAAATATACAGGCAAGAACTTTATCCAGAACAAAATTACTTGAAGTCGAAAAACAATTACACCAATAAGCAACATTTGTGAAATGCAAGAGGAGGGTTGATGGTTGTAATCTTATTCCCAAGTGTGAAGAGGGCACAAATAATGCTACATGAGTATTCTCCTCTAACAAGGATGACACATGTGACAACAGAAAGAGATCAGACTTCTGCAGTTACCATTTTATGTTACCTCACAGTGAGGCTGACTAATAGCACACACTAAATGTCAATGATTATAGCAGCAGGAATTGCAATAAATGTATTATGAGCTGGAAGAGACAAGAATATAAACAACTAGTGAAGTGTTTCAAGAAAGAGTATTTTGCTTTTAAAGCAACCACTATAAAACAAACCATTCGGCTGATAAGAGACCTGCCAAGCTGATGTTGGCAATGATGGATGAAATTAGGGGTTGAGTGGGGCGAATATTTACAACAAAGCAATGTCCTTTGGAGATACTAATCAGTAAACAAAAACAAAACTTAACAGGAAAATGCCATAATGGATTTGGGAAATGGGAAAAGACTACTGTTTGGCACTGATGCATATCACAAACAAATAACTACATTCATATGCACCCTCTACCCCAAATGAAAAATAAAATGTTTGAAGAGGCCCATGCTTTCAAATCATGTTGCCTCATGTTCATTCTTACAATGTGGCACCTTGGGCAAGTGTGGATCAAGTAGACAAAAGCTGAAAGTAGCTCATCTCTCTCTCTTTCTCTCTCTCTCTGTTCTGGGTTCAGTCCTACTATATGGTACCTTGAGCAAGTGTCTTCTGCTATAACCTCAGGATGACCAAAACCTTGTGAGTAGATTTAGTTGATGAAAACTGAAGGAGCCAGTCACACACACACACACACACACACACACACACACACACACATATATATATATAACTAAGAGACATCAGATGTTGTGTGCAAGATAGAAGACTGCACTGGTTTGGTCATGTAATGCATATGGAAGAGGACAGTTGCGTATAGAAGTGCTGAGGTCTAATTGTGGAGGGCACCTGTGGAAGGAGTAGACCCAGGAAGACATGGGATGAAGTGAGAAAGGATCTTCAGATGCTGGGCTTCACTGAGGAAATCACAAAGAACTGAGACATGTGGCAATTTGCCATACTTGATAAGACATGTCTTCCACACATACAAGCTTGTCCTTTCAGGTGCCGGTGCCACATAAAAAGCACCTGTACCGGTGCTGCATGAATGCACCTGTGCTAGTGGCATGTAAAAAGCACCCAGCACACTCTGGGCACCCAGCCATAGAAACGATGCCACAGCAGACAATTGGTGTCTGGACAGCTCCCAGCAGCCTGCTCCAGGTCAAATTGTCCAACCCATGCCAGCATGGGAAGTGGATGTTAAACAAGGATGATGATCATGATCGTAACTAATCACTGAAAGAAGTCAAAACTATATATATTTATATCCAGCCAAGATATGTAGCTGGGAATGGAGATGGGCTAGAAGTTTCTTCTCATGCAGTTGTATCACATAGACAACTAACACCTAAGCACATCACTCTGCAATTTTCTGTGGCTTTTCTTTGTGTAAATAAAAAAAACAACAACTAAATAAACAAATAAATAAATAACAAAGTATGTTTCAGCATTCCACTGTGGCTGACAGACCTGAGGAATTTTACACCAGCTTTAATGTAAAGGTGTAACTAATTTTTCGACATATAGCCATGTAACATTCAATGCTTTAGATGCTGTGTGCTTGGTGTTGGGTTAGTACGCAATGCACTGGCTTGCCAATCATTTGATGAATTGTTTTATGACCTGACATATGAAACATGCATCTCTAAGTCTTCTTTTATGTTATATATGAGTGCAACGAGTTCAAACTTATTCCCCAAAATATTCCAGACATACTTCCTGCTTTTGAACTGAAGACAAAATCTAAAGGTGTTGTATGTATTAATATGAATGCGTAAATGATATATTTGTAGAAACATTCATATATAGATACATAGACACATACACTCACATATATACATGCATACAGACACATACACTTCACATACATACAAACATAAGTGCATTTGTAAATATATACATAATTATACATGCACAAGCACAAACCTATATTGTATATGGTATGACAGTATTATGTTTTTATATGTAGAAACATGCTCACTACATGTTTATGGTAAAGGTGTGTAGAGATAGTTTATGTCTATATATGGACCTAACATACTACTCTAGTCCTAGGCACATGCGTACAGAAATACACGCACATAAATACTAAATAAAAGGCACCCCTTTGTTGGGGTGAATGATTTATTAAGACATTTTAGTTAGGTATAGGATTCATACCTGCCTCTTAGGTGAACGTATATATTTCTACATTCATTTTTGGCATTTTAGAACAGATGAACCAGGACCTATTTTGATATTTAAGTTTACCATAGCAACATTATTTTCCTTATATGTTCACTTTTGTTAAAAGGATTACACAGATTGCATCCATCACTTTACTCTTCTCTAAATATATAATTCTTTTAGTGCAAATAATGATAGGCGCCAGTAACTTTTTTTTCAAAAACTGTGCTACCAACAATGCCTCATGCATACCACACGATTTCCAATGAAAATGCAAGAACTTCTATGTGGTTGGGTTGCTTAACCTGACAGAAATACCAGCTGAATTGCTATCAAATTACACCCTTTCATCTTATTAAGGAATACACTGGACGATGTAGTGCTACATATACAAATAGATGGAATGGTCACAATCAGAACACCTTTGGTTCTTAGCCTGCTCAGTCAGGGATGACTTCTATTTAAACAATGAAACTATCAAATAATCCAATTGACAGTGTAAGCTAATACAGGCTTTAGAATATATTGATAAAATGAAAACATATTATGAACAAAATTTTAAAACAAAATTAAACAAGAGTGCTTGAGATTAAGATTCAGGTATATTCTAAATCAACGATGATAAATATTACCTTTTATTATCAATACTGCTTCTGTCACTATTAATTATTTTTTAATAAGTCTACTGGCTATTTGCAACATCGATGCCTGATTAGGCACCGTGATTCCATGTATATTGCTAGCGTAGGAATCACTGCTACTTCCAGTTATCAGGTGTCTACCATTGACAAGGCCTAGGAAGGCTGAAATCACATGATCTGGTAGTCCTGGCGGCAGCAATGACAGTTGATTATTTCCTGCTAGTTGTGTAAACAAGAGTACTTATACACACCAAAATTCCATACAAGAGGTTCTTTCATGGTAACTATCACAGATTTCTGTGTTCCAACAAAACATCCATTTTTAAGTGGTGATGAATATTAACATTCATTTAATTTTATAAACTGCCATCCTGCTATAAGGCCATTTTAGTAAGCATCATCTTGCTTCCACAGCCATCTAGTTTTATGCTAGCATAATAAAGAGTATCTCATTAGCCTAGATTTTCCAAACAGTTACTATGCTACATGCCTAATTAAATTTTTATTCTTTTCACACTGATAATGCGTTTTTTAGTACTCACTGAATATAAAAAAAAGACAAGTACACAAGCTTTTTAAAAAATGAAAATTTGAAATTCCCATCTATTTTCCTGTTGTTGGTCTCTAGTAGGGAAAAACATATTCTTTATTAGAGAAGACAATGAGATGCATGTTTTAATAATCTGAACAAATTATCAATGAGACCAGTAAGATTTTTATGAAAAAAAAATCCCAAAGGTTTAATTACTCAGAGACATCATTTGCATGAAAAACAATAGTTAAGTTAGTGTCAACATATTTAATGCAAAGAGAATTAAAATTTTAATTAGAAATGTTTATCATCTTGCTAAGTATGGGAGACAACTTTGAACATGGTTTGGTCTCATTAGACCTCCTCAGCCAAACACAACATTCTCTATATTGCCAAAGCAGCAATAGGTGAAACACTAAACAGATGTAGAATATTGCATACAAGCAGGTTTACTATCTTGATCCTGTGAAAGGAAACTTCTAAACATTTGCTAGATTTACTTAATGTTGTAGCAATCAAAACCTCTCTCTACAATCTCCCTAATGTCTTTAGAATGGATACCATGGGATTTCAAGCCTTAGATTGTAAGACAACAGTGTTTTACATTACACATAGGATGGTTTTACAGTTAAAATGCCAAAACTGACTGTTGAAAACTGCCTTTTGTGCCTTAGTTTCATTACAAGTTGTCTACTTTAGAAGATCTGACTGATACAGGAAAGAAATGTTTCAAAAATAAACCAAAAAGACAAGAAACAAGAGCAATAACGGTAGAGGGGCTTCTGAATGGGTGGGTCAACCTATTAGAGATAGCAGCAAAATTTCCCTTATATCACAACTCAATGTCTTTAAAAGGATATCTAAGACTAAATTAGGTAGACACATGACTCTGTAAGAAAAGGAAAAAAAGGGACACTGTAGCTGGCCTGGCATGCTTTTGATCATAAGTCTTCTCAAATCAGGGCCAACCTAGGACTAAATAACAACAGCATTCTAATGGATTTGCAGGTAATTAATGGGAACGCTTTGCTTCAATGATAAAGTTTCCCTAGGGGTGAAACAGTTCGAAATAATTTATACTGAATTGTTTCTAATCTCATTTCCTCCCCCCACAAATAACAGAAAGAAAAAAAGGATAAAAAGAATACCCCCATTCCAGATTCCCCCAACACCCTACTATAGCTGTCTTCTTGCTTCTCCACCTTCTCTATTATAAATAACAGGCATTTTTACCTACTTCCCTTTGTGCTGTCAAGGTTAGGCCACAGTTGACTAGTCAACCTTTATTTAGGGTTACTTCAAATTTCTTTTTGTACCTCATAGCTTTTTCCTATACAGTAATGATACAAACTAAACATGTGCTAGATAAATGAATTCAAATTTGTCGCTATTAATTATTATTATTAAGGCGGCAAGCTGGGCAAAAGGCTTAGCAGCATTTCATCCGTCTTGATGTTCTGAGTTCAAATTCTGCTGAAGTTAACTTCATCTTTCATCCTTTCGGGGTCAATAAAAATAAGCACCAGCTGAGTACTGAGGTCAATGTCATCAACTTGCCCCCCCTCCCCCAAACTTGCTGGCCTTGTGCTAAAATTTGAAACCATCATCATCATTATTATTATTTAAGGCGATGAGCTGGCAGAATCGTTAGCACGCCGGATGAAATACTTAGCAGTATTTCATCTGCTGCTGTTCTGAGTTCAAATTCTGTCGAGGTCGACATTGCCTTTCATCCTTTAGGGGTCGATTAAATAAGTACTAGTTACGCACTGGGTTCGATGTAATTGACTTAATCCCTTCCCTCCAAGCTGCCCTTGTGGCAAAAATTTGAAATCATCATCATTATAATTATTATGTCAAGCTTGCAGAATTGTTAGTGGATGGTTTGACAGGAGCTAGCAAGTCAGAAGACTGTGCCAAGCTCTGCTATCTGCTTTGGCATGGTATCTATTACCGCTGGATGCCCTTCCTAAAGCCAGCCATTTTACAGAGTGGACTGGGTGCTTTTTATGCGGCACCAACATCAGTGAGTTCACCAAATAATTCACAAGACAAGACCCTTCAGATGAGGATGGTGGCGAGAGTAGTACTGAGTGTGTATACCTAGGAGTAGGTATGGCTGTATGGTTCAGAAGCTCACTTCTCAGCCAAACAGCCATGCTTGTACTTATGCACTTTTATTATGCCTGGAGCTAACAACAACTGAAGCAAAAAAAAAAAAAAAAAAAAAAGAAAGAAAAGTAGTTTATGGCTATGAAGCATTTACATTATCTTGTCTTCTGTTATAATTCTTTTCACATTTAGGACACATTATATAGCAATATAAACCAGATAATTTATCTTATCAACTCCCCCACCGCCGCTGCCACCAAATGATGGAAGGCAGAGTTGACCTCAACAGGATTTGAACTCAGAATGTAAAGGGCAGTAACAACATATCACAAAGGTTTGTAAGTGTGGTTGTTATTGCTGTTGTTTAACCTCAGGTAAACGATGCATCTGGACTACATCCCTTCACTTTTTCTGTTTTTCTTATTATTCAGTAGGGTGGGCAGTGAAAAAAAAAAAAAAGAGATTTGGCTGTTATTTCTAAATGGATTGAGCCATCAATCCACTCTCGTCCTGATCAGATTAACCAAGTCATTCCAGCCATGACCATTGCAACTATTTATAATTCAGAAACAACATTATCCAATGTGACCGACCCATTTCTAAGACAGTAATATGTGATTTGAAGGAAATTTGATATATTTTTCCAAGTAGGTTGAGCAACCATGCAGAGCCTCCCCACTGATACCCACTTTTGTTCGCTTGACAATAGGCGTGCAGCTTTTAGAAGTAAACAACAAGAAAAAGAGACATTAATTTCACGAGTGATATCATGTGGGGTGGTATGCAGCAAGCTATAGGAGGGGAAGGTGTGGATATGGGGTTAAGAAATTTGTTTTTCAAGTGTGTGGTTTTAGGTTCGATCCTGCTACATGGTACTTGGACATGTATTTTTGAACCAGGTCAACCAATATTTTCAAGTGAGGTTTGGTAGAGACAAAGGATACAAGAGCCTGTCATGCATGCATGACAGGCTTTGGTAGAGTTTGTGTGTGTGCGCATGTCTATCTATCAAACCAATGAGGCATGCTTTATATAGCTGTGCTTGACCTGATAGAAACAGAAGCAAAAATGTATGTGTGTGTGTGTGCTTGTGTGTGTGTGTGTGTGTGTGTGTGTGTGTGTATCTATCTATCTATCTATCTATCTATCTATCTATCTATCTATCTAGTAAACCAATGAAGGATTCTTTATATAGCTGTGCTTGACCTGATAGAAACAGAAGCAAAAATATCTCTCTCAAATCATAGTTTGTGTGTGTGCTTGTGTGTGTATGTGTGTGTGTGTGCTTGTGTGTGTGTGTGTGTGTGCTTGTGTGTGTGTGTGTGTGTGTGTGTATCTATCTATCTAGTAAACCAATAAAGGATTCTTTATATAGCTGTGCTTGACCTGATAGAAACAGAAGCAAAATCTCCCTCAAATCATATTCTACTAGCTTAAAAAAGAATGGTTGTATTAGCTAATATTGTCCTAAATACACTGTTTGTACAAAAGATGGGATAATTATGATTAGATTAAAATAGGCCTGGTGTATCAAGGCTGATCTGGGGTTAAATGACTACAATAGAAAAAACAACACATTGGCTAAAGAATGAAAATCCCATTTTTTTCCACTGTCATCATCATCATCATCATCGTTTAACGTCCGCTTTCCATGCTAGCATGGGTTGGACGATTTGACTGAGGACTGGTGAAACCGGATGGCAACACCAGGCTCCAGTCTGATTTGGCAGAGTTTCTACAGCTGGATGCCCTTCCTAACGCCAACCACTCAGAGAGTGTAGTGGGTGCTTTTACGTGTCACCCGCACGAAAACGGCCACG